>NC_092164.1:59266164-59466164 GCF_045791955.1 Oncorhynchus clarkii lewisi
AGACACAAGGTGACCCTTTGTGACGGTTGCTACTGCTACACTGCAGACTTTACTGTTGACAGTGACAGGTTTTCACATTCAGACTGCGGGGCCAGATCGGGCCCCTGACCCCACTGTCACTAGCATGGTTTATCCATATTTGTCTGCATCCCAAAAGGCACCCTATTCCTTACATAGTGCACTACGTTTGACCAGAGCCCTGTGGTCAAAAGTAGTACACTATATTGCAGATAGGGTTCCGTTTTGGACGCAGGCAACACTGACATGTCGACTGACAGTGCTGAGAGAAGAAGAAGATGCTGAAATACTAATGCTGCCAAATGCCCGGGGTAATGTAGGATATTTTCTGTAAGGCTTCTTCTACAATGAGATGGAAGATACAGTAAAACGGTGTCACATTAATAGATCAGTGAATGTGAAATGAATGGGTTGTTTTCCTTGTCAAGGAGAGGGAATGTTGAGAGAAGATAAGATATTCATTTGACACATTGTCCAATGTGGCAGTTTGGTGTTGCATGCTTTCTTCAATGAAGCCACATGCCCATCTGTCAGGAACCAAATGAGAGTCTCGTAATATATTCAGCAGTAGGGATTTGGATCGTCATCTTCCAACTATACCCAAATGCTGGCACAGCCTGCCTCACAAATGAGGGGGAAATAGTAAGAAAAACTGGAGAGATTTAGAGATACTGTAAAATTGTCATTTGCAATGGGTTGAGCCGTTTCAGTGTTCTGGGTTTCAGTCATGCACTGGAAGACAGATCAGTTGCCTGGTGGAGGGAGTGAAAATCACAGTGAACACAGATATTTGCCAGTGGGCCGAGGATGTAGAGCTATTTAGGAGGCCAGCGACTATGAAAGCCCTTCAGTGAGCGATTTCTCTGAACTATCTCATTGTCCCCGCGTTTTGAGAAATGCGACGAGGGAGGGTAGCAGTAGCAACAATTCAGTGTTAGCAGGTGCAAACAGAAGTAGCCAGGAGGCTCCGGCTCCACAAGGTCAGAGATCAGAGCACATGGGCTTCAGGCCATGACTCATCCAGCTGGCTTTTTGACTGTGCTTCCCGGTGTGCTCCCCGGTGTGCGAGGATGAGAGAGAGAGAAACGGCACTTGATTTCAGATAGAATGTTGCTCTATTCTAGTACTATACGTTTATATTTCAGATAGAATATTCCTCTATTCTAGTACTATACGTTTATATTTCAGATAGAATATTCCTCTAGTCTAGTACTATACGTTTATATTTCAGATAGAATATTCCTCTATTCTAGTACTATACGCTTATATTTCCAACACAATCTCACATTCAATTCGTGCAATGTTCAAAAAGTATTTCAGCAGATTTTGTGTGTTTTTGTGTGGCTTAATTTGTGTGAAAAGACACACATTTTTGTGCGACTTACACCTTTTTGTGTGACTTTATTCATGGGAGAATTTTTTTTTGGGTGGGGCAAACTTCAGAACAATCTTCTGAAAGTTATTAGAGCAATGCATGATGGACAATGGTGTTCTACACTGCCTTTTTTTGTGTCCCACCTGTATTTATATAAAAAAAAACGTTTTAACAAACTAATATTGTTAATCAACCAGGTTGTCACCAAAATATTAATAATATAATAGTATATATTTTTTTATTGATGCCGGTACTGTTTTCTATGTTTGTTTTCGCTTTGCACTTGTAGTCAGAAATGCCCTTTTTTTTGTGTAAGCAACAGGAGGCCTACATGATTTCCTTCATAATGTATTTCCTTTTTCGTGGTGCCTACATTACACAATATTCTTCATCATGCATTTAATACAAGGCCCTACGTTTTTGTGTACATTACACCATTTCTTTCATCATGCATTTTTTTGTGGTATCGATGAAGGTATTTGATGTGAAATTAGAATACACACCATAACACACACACACGCACACAAACACTTACACACATATACACACACTCACTTTGTTTGTACTCATGTTATAGCCAACTGTCACGTTGGCGTAAATTATTCGAAAGACAGGCGCAGGAATGCGTAATAGTTTTTTAAAAATCATACCCCAAATTACGGCGTACCGTGACCAAACAAACGTGTAACAAAACACAGGGTTGAAACCCAAACAAAAGAGCGAGGAGTACCTTGAATAAATAACACACGCACATAATGATAAACACACAGGATGAGATCAGTAATCATCTGTGAAATCCACAAGGGCACAAAAGCCCAAAACACACAGCACAGTTTGTCACACCCTGATCTGTTTCACCTGTCCTTGTGCTTGTCTCCACCCCCTCCAGGTGTCACCCATCTTCCCCATTATCCCCTGGGTATTTAAACCTGTGTTTTCTGTGTGTCTGTGCCAGTTTGTCTTGTATGTTTCAAGTCAACCAGCGTGTTTTCCCGTACTCCTGCTTCTATTCTCTTTATGCTAGTCATCCCAGGTTTTGACCCTTTCCTGTTTTCTGGACTCTGTACCCACCTGCCTGACCATTCTGCCTGCCCTGACCTCGAGCCTGCCTGCCACTCTGTACCTCCTGGACTCTGAACTGGTTTTGACCTTTTGCCTGTCCACGACCATTCTCTTGCCTACCCCTTTTTGATTGATTAATAAATATCAAAGACTCAAACCATCTGCCTCCCTTGTCTGCATCTGGGACTCGCCTTGTGCCCGTATACTATCGGTCTGGGTCTCGCCTTGTGCCCGTATACTATCGGTCTGGGTCTCGCCTTGTGGCCCGTATGCTATCGGTCTGGGACTCGCCTTGTGCCCTTATACAGGTACTCACACTCACCAACGGACATTGTAACAATAATCGACAGGACAATGGTACACCAAGGACACACGTATACAATTACTAATCCCAGGGAATAGGGGTCCAGGTGTGCGTAATGAAAGTTCCGGAGGGATCCGTTGCACCAACTCTTGACTTTTGTATTAATATTTTTTTTTTTAATGAAATATGTTTTCATTATCTTTAACTGGTTAAATGTTTGTAGTTTGCAAGTTGCAGTATTGATTAACATGGTTGTACACCTCTGCTTGATTTAGCATTTGGTATAATTTGTCTTTTTTCCACATTCTGTATTTCCACTGAAGAAAGCAATAATTAACCAACACACTACTGTATATAATTGCTCTCTGTAAATAAATGGTGAGAAATGCTCAGTCTGAAGCCATTTGGCTATGGGTTTCACAGCCCTATAATAATGATACAAGTTATATCAGCTTAAAAAACGGTTTATTTACAACCTATAATATGTTAGGAATGGTGGCATAGGAGAGTCTGACATGAATAAAATACCCCAACCCTAAGCTATGTTCAATGTCAGCAGCAATTTCCAGTGAGAAATGTTCAGTCTGAAGCCCTGAAGCACCTTAAAGAAGGGTTTGTTTACAACCTCTGGGGTATAACATGTTGGGCAAAATGGTATAGGAGAGTCTGACATATAAAACCTAACTTGAGTTCAGTCTTTGAGAACCAAGAGCTTCGTCCTTCATGACTGGGAAAGGCCTAGATTCTAGGCCGTAGAAAATCCTCCATCCATCTCATTAGATCAGAACAGGAAAGGCCTAGATTCTTTGCCGTAGAAAATCCTCCATCCATCTCATTAGATCAGAACAGGAAAGGCCTAGATTCTAGGCTGTAGAAAATCTTCCCTCCATCTCATTAGATCAGAACAGGAAAGGCCTAGATTCTAGGCCGTAGAAAATCCTCCCTCCATCTCATTAGATCAGAACAGTTAAGGCCTAGATTCTAGGCCGTAGAAAATCCTCCCTCCATCTCATTAGATCAGAACAGGAAAGGCCTAGATTCTAGGCCGGAGAAAATCCTCCCTCCATCTCATTAGATCAGAACAGGATGGATCAACAGTGATTCGTATGACTGGTTTGCATCCTAAAGAAAAAGGATAGTTGTGTTTTGCTGCGTAACACACATTATTTGTCGACCCATATGATGTGGATCATTATTAGATGTATACGCTTCAGTAACAACAGAACACCATGGTTTTAATAACACTTTAAACAGGTTGTTTGTAAATGTGTAGAATGTTTGTTTTGGGTACACACTGATAAGTTAGCTTATGTAAATTAGACAGAGGATTGTCTTCTGAATAACTGGTCAGGGCATAGCAGTTTCCATTCAGCTTCAGGCAACTTGGATGTAAGGCTTGATCACACCTGTAGTGACTACTTCTATTCACCAGTGTTGCTTATCCATTGTTCACTAGATATATCAATGTAATTACGCCCAACACAATGTTGAAAAACAGAATGCTTCCCACCACTAAATCACGTAACTAGACGTGAGCTGGATGTTATCCCAACGCTGCAACCAATGTGATACGTTTTGTACATATTTGCACGAGTTGAGTGTGAGTTATATCTGATTGGCTTGATCCTTCCAACCTCCACAATTCCCTCAGAAGCATTTCTGTTTCTACAGGAGCTGTAGCTGTAAAAGAGAAACTGCATTCCATAAATACAGTTAGTGAATAAGCCTATCCTACTGCCTCACCAACGCCTTCATGCGTACAGATCTACAAACAAGCAAACAGAATAATAGTTCTCTATATATCTCAATTTGTATTCAGAATCATTTTGAAGGATGACCAAACACGTGTAGGCCTACAGTACCATCATTATGTAATTATTTTTCAAGCCGTGTCTTACTGATTTACAATAAATGAAACATTTTTATCTGCAGCATCTGTGCAATTCCCAATTGGATATCCTTTGTGATGAGACCTCACTGTGATATTATAGGAGTGTAGTTTAACCAAAATGCACTAATGCCTCTTTACCTTATGTGTGCCAGTTCTTTCAGGTCTAAGATCCAGAAATAGTCAAACAAATACCACTTCAAGAGCTCTCAAGTCCGCCAGCAGAATCTGTCAAATTCAAATGAGAAAGAGCCAGTTGTGGGCAGCAATACAACTAGCTCTCACATATCTGCATAGATCCTACCAGATCCCACCTCTAAAGAAGTAAGCCTGCCTACCTTTTTTCCATTGGATTCTTACTTAGAACTTTCTATGAGGCACAGTCTGCTTTAGCAGCGTACCCACAACAAGCTTCACACCTCCCTTTCTCCTCCTACCCCCTTTTTGTCTCGTGAGCGACACAAACAGCTCCCAGACTGTTGCCTCTCACAGACCAATGTGTTGCCGGGACAACAGGAGGAGAGCCTTGGGGAGTTTGATGCAGCAGAAGGGAGGGAGATTTTGGAGAGTATGTGTGTGTGGTACTCTATAAGGACATGGAGTGGTGTGTGTGTGTGTGTGTGTGTGTGTGTCATGGAGGAGGCTTGTTTTACAGAGGCTCCCAGTGGGCCCTGTGGCTGGAAAGAAATGGAGTCGAGCAGAAAGGGTGCTGAGTGGGCTATTTAGGATGAAGCCATTCTCTCTCACACAGTATCACTTAGAGCAGCGATTCCCAAACTTTTTATAGTCCCGTACCCCTTCAAACATTCAACCTCCAGCTGCGTAGCACCACTCTCAAATGATGTTTTTTGCCATCATTGTAAGCCTGCCACACACACACTATTAAACATAAGAATGAGTGTGAGTTTTTGTCACAACCCAGCTTGTGAGAAGTGACAAAGAGCTCTCACAGGACCAGGGCATAAATAATAATATAATAATAATCAATAATTTGTTTAGCTTTATTTAGCTAACCTCATTTGTTCATCAAAAATGTTGAATAACTCACCACAAGCTGATGAGAAGGGTGTGCTGGAAAAGATGCCCATAACTCTGCAATGTTGTGTTGTAATGGAGAGAGTATCAGTCATAAATCATTTCCCACACACAGTCTGTGCCTGTATTTAGTTTTCATGCTAGTGAGGGCCGAGAATCCACTCTCACATAGGTACGTGGTTGCAAAGGGCATCAGCTTGATTTGCCAAGGCAAGAATCTCTGGGCGCAGCTCTGTCCAGAGATCTGGCAGTGGCTTCTGATTAAATTCAATTTTCACAGAACCGCTTGTTGCAATTTTGATGAGGCTCTCTCGTTCAGATATCGGTAAGTGGACTGGAGGCAGGGCATGAAAGGGATAACGAATCCAGTTGTTTGTGTCGTCCGTTTCGGGAAAGTACCTGTGTAATTTCGCAGCCAGCTCACTCAGGTGCTTCGCTATATCACATTTATTTTATTTTTACATTTTTATTTAACCTTTATTTAACCAGGCTCTTTGAGATTTGAAATATATTTTTGAAATATATTTTTCAAGAGCGTCCTGGCCAAGATAGGCAGCACCAAGTCATTACACAAATACAGACAGACAACATGAAAAACTACAAGTAATCTAGTAAAAACCATAGAATTCACAAGAGTATAACAAAATCATTAAACAGCTAATTAAAAACATTGACAGGTCAGGGAATCACCCTCAAAATCCTTCATCAGTGATTTAAAAACACCAACCGGGACAAGTTCTTTAGGGCTAGGGGGCAGTTTCCTGAATTTCTGCCTGACTGATGTGCCCAAAGTAAACTGCCTGTTACTCAGGCCCAGAAGCCAGGATATGCATGTAATTGGTATTATTGGATGGAAAACACTCTGAGGTTTCTAAAACTGTTACAATAATGTCTGAGACTATAACAGAATAAAATACGAAGAAAATCAGACCAGAATTCTTATTTTTTTCAGCTCCCAGGCTCTTATTATCAAAACCTGTTGCTTATATATATGTCCGTCACCCAAATTGCAATTCCTATAGCTTCCACTAGATGTCAACAGTCTTTATTCAAGGTTTCAGGCTTCTTTTTTGAAAAACTAATAAGTATTTTGAGTTTTTGTTAGGAGAGCACCTGAACCAAATCAATCTTTCGGGACGCACTTACGAATTTTCCTTTCCTATTGAACATAGTACTTTCCGTGTGAAATATTATAGTTTATTTACATTTTAGACTACCTGAGGATTAGATAGAAATGTCCTTTGACTTGTTTGGATGAAGTTTACCGGTAGCTTTTTGGACTCCTTTGTCTGCATGTTGAACGAGTGGATTACTGAAATCAATGGTGCCAACTAAACAAACTTTTTGGGATATAAAGAAGGATTTTATCGAACAAAACAACCATTCATGTTGTAGCTGGGACCCTTGGGATTGCAAACAGAAGAAGATCTTCAAAGGTAACCTTGCCAGCTCGGGTAATGTAACCAGTGACCTTTCAGACACTGGCCCAATGCTCTAACTGCTAGGCTACCGGCAGCCCTTGATGTTGTTGAAATGCAACAGTGACACTCCATGGTTTTGGGCTTTACTTTCAGTTTTCTGCCAATTCTGTTCTCTCTCCTTTACATAAATGGCATATCCTTGAACAATGCTCTACCTACCAGTGGTGGATGGTGGGCAGAGATATCGGAGGAATGGCTTATGGTAATAGCTGGCATAGAATTAATGGAAAGGTATCAAACACTTCAAACACTGGAAATGATGTGTTCGATACGGTTCCATTCATTCCAGCCATTACAACGAGCCCATCCTCCTATGTCTCCTCCCACCAGCCAACACTGAGACATATACATTGCAGATAGAAGGGGGTTCACATGCTTATGAATGGGATTTGAGGAGATGTCCTGGTTAAGCTGTGGAATCTACGGCACGTCTGCTGAGGTGCATGAAGGTGGTGTAAGAGTGAAAAGAAGGAAGTACACTCTGGGTGGATAAAAATCTCAGATGAGTCTTCTACTTTGTGACTTGAACTCCCAGATCTGACAATTGTGGCGCCAGAGAAAGTGTAATATAATGTACATTATAAGATAGCCACTAGATGGCACTGTACACTTTGCTAAATGATTTACCACCAAGCAGTAAATAATGACTGGTCTAATATAGAGCGTTTCATATTGAATACTTGAAAATCCATTTGAAGGTCCCAAGATGAGAGAGGTGTTGATTGATTTTGAACTGTGTTTGACCTGAAATGACCCTCCAGATTACAATAAAATGATAGAGTCAGACAGTGTACTGTTATCTAATAGGCTTAATCAGGCCAACCAGAAAAAAGCCCTTCTGGCCTGTTTATTTTATGCATTTATTGCTGGAATATATTATTTACAGATTAGGATCTGAATCTTCATCACGGTCCTTCATGGAATGAGCACAAATGGTTGGTCTTTGTATGTAGGCCTACCACTGTCCTGTCATGGATCTCACAGTGATACCATAGTAGTCAACACATCGTAATACATTTTTTTTAAGAATGTTTCATTCTAATCAATAAATTGAATGAACATTTGTATTTATTTAGGAACACATGGATAAGCAAACTTGTACAATTCAATTAAACAAATTAAGTATTTGAATTCAGGAATGGTTGAAACACAAGACTGTACAATAATCCCTTTCCTTCAGTAGCTTGAGATTTCAGATCCTATCAGGGAAACGGAACCCCTCTAGTTCCGGCTGGGGGTTCCTGGGAGAGAAAGAAGTGTCAATTGCTTTCAATGGGAAAAAGAGAAGGAGAAAGAGAGGGAAGGGGAGAAAGAGTGAAGGAAAAATAGAAAGAAAATAAAAGTTCCCTGGCAGGCTTCCAATAGCCACAGG
Organism: Oncorhynchus clarkii lewisi; assembly: GCF_045791955.1. Lineage (NCBI taxonomy): Eukaryota > Metazoa > Chordata > Actinopteri > Salmoniformes > Salmonidae > Oncorhynchus > Oncorhynchus clarkii. The sequence continues at coordinate 59,274,700 of NC_092164.1, forward strand.
TGTCATGTTGGTTGGCAGCCTGGCACACTGCTATACCATCCGGGACTGGTCCGGTATGAACAGGACCCCTAGAGGAAAAGACAACAAACCAATCCCTTTAAAGTCAAATATGCTGAGAGGGAAGGGAGAATTGTGTGCAACTGTGCATAGCATATGCAGACAGGCCCAGATGTTAACCGGTTAATTAATAATTTTCTTTGGCAATATGTAGCTGTCATTTGTTTCAAATAGGGAGAGTATGGTCCACACCTGTTATCTATTATTGGAATTATAATTATGTTATTACACTGTGACACACGATTCTCTGTTTTGTGATTTATTTAACTTGGGAGTTATTTACAAAAATCGTAACTGGCTTCATTGAATATCTTCACAATTTGCGTCACATATTGCAAAATTCCAGTATCACATTTCTTATTTTATCAGTGCTAGTCCCTGCACTGAACTAGTAACTTCAGCCCATAACTTATTCCACAGCCTGTCATTTCAGATTGGAACCTAAAACCTGTTTTGGGTTATGAAACCATAAACCATGTGTTGGTATTGATCCAACATAAGAAAACATTCTCTTGACACTGTGAACTGAGACGGCACTTAAATGTTTCACACAAAACCCTTTTGCTAATAGCCGGCTGACATATCATGAATTTTATCTATTGGAATGTACTTCCTTCCATATTTTCAGTGTTTAGGATTTCAGTGATTTCAGTTTTTCGCTCTTCCTCAATAGCTATAGATGTGAACTGGGATGTGGTCACAAATGTTCTCAAGTCAAATTCATATTATAATTCCTCTTCTTTTACTGTGAGTCAGATTTCCAATGTATTTATTTGACAAATAAACTTAAACTTAAACTGACTGAGAGCTCTGCATAAAATAAATCAGTAAAAATGTAAACACTTTTCCACTTGTTCTTGTGCCATATCTTTGTTATTAGCATTGCAATGCCTATGGAGTCTGTATACACACAGTGTTCTATAGTTTACTGTTGATATCCGCCAGACCTGGGCTGCCCTCGGCAACAAACCCGGTGGGGTTGAAGTCCAGTTATATCCGCCACACCTAGGCTGCCCTCGGCAACAAAGCCGGTGGGGTTATAAACTCAAAGACCAAACAGTTATGGTCCAAAGGTTCGATGCAGTTAACTCCTCCATTCCCAATGGGGTTTTTCCACTTTCTTTTACATTTCTGCATATATGGACCTTTTGTTTATAATATCATATATTTTCAAACATAAGCCCAGACAAAGACACATTAAGAGTTTAGACTCAATGAAAATCTCATTGAACAATGCATGCTATCTAACCTGTAAACCACACCTCATCCATGGATGGAAAATATCTAATGGAGGTTAAAGAGGTAGGGATTAACGGGTAAAGTGTCACGTAAAGTCAAACACACACACACACACACACACACACACATACACACATGCACGCTTGCAAGTACACGCACATAGAAAATATAAGATGCATTACTTTGTTATTATTTTTGATATTGGAAAAAGTATTACAAGTGAAACATCCTTGTTCATTTTGGAACATTGTATAAAATTCTGTGCTGTCTTTAATATTATTTTCCCACAATGCGTTGGTCACGTGGTTTATTCAGATCAAATCGCCACATTTGCAAACTTCCTAGTGAGTGATCAACAAGGTACACTTGCTCAGTCAGCAAATCTGCATTTCGTGAATAACAAGAGGTTTTAAGGTCCGAAATATTTCCAGCACAAGTACGCATACATGTAGTCAGTCTCATTTATTACACAACTTCAAGAATTCATTTGAAATCGAGTGAAAACAAGAGCTGGCAAGATAAATTCCGGAACGGAAAAGTGACAGCCCGAGCTAGCCAGCGCGGCAGACCATCATCAACGTGAAGAGGATGTGGTTGTGTTGAAAGCTGCAGTCTCAGATCGAGCTAGACAGATGCAAGCCAGAGGTTGAGTCGGAGACAAAACGCCGAGCAGCTTCCAGGAACACGGAATGTAGTGGACTAGGTAATAAAGTAAGAATGAAGTTAATTTGTACACGTGGCTAATCAGGTGTAATCTGATTAGCAAACGAATACATAGATGAGCTCTGGTCGCCCTGGGCTACAGTTAGCTAACTATCAAGTAGGATAGCTAGCTACAGTAGCTAGCTATAATTGCTTGGTCTTTTGCTGCAGGAACTTTGTGTTCTTGCCAAACGTGGCTAGTTGGGTGTTTAGTAAATTTACGTTGGATGTAAATGTCTTGTTCCTGAAGGTTTCGAACTATGGTCATCCAGCTCCCAGTCAGTAACAAGCTAACCTTAGCTAGCTAACTAGTTGGTAATCTAAACAAAAAGACTCAATAGCTGAGATTTAGTAACCAGCTAATTTAGTTGTCTGTCTTGACAGCTGAGTTAGGCGAACCTAATAATAGCTAACCCATGTCAGTCCATGCAAATAACTTTTATACTACTGTTATGTTGTAACAAACAGTTGGTAACAACAACTACATGCATTGGTTTTTAGCTAGAGTTTATATTCCCTGATTTAACATGGTTATATGTTCATTCTAAAGGTGCAATGCTTTTAAACCCTTCACAGTCCCAAGTTGAGTTACTCTAGCTCACTATCACAGTAAGCCTCATCTTCTTTAAACTGAAGGTGATCTCTAGATGCTGCAGTTTCACCATTCTCAGCATATTTGCATTACAGTGATACATGTTTCTGTATTGTCTATAATTAAAGCCTGTCAAGTTTCATGAACTAGCTATGATTTATTTGCACTCTGTTGGAACAAAATGTAGGCCTTATGCTGAAAATGTAGAAATGTAGCTGGACCTTTAGCCATCTACTGACACGCCCACTTCTGCTCACTCTGCTGCATCCAGACCACAACCTAAACATCAGGGAAAACAAGCACTATGCCAAACTTTTCCCCAAAGTCTTTGAAACGGAATCTGTCAACATACAAGGAGACATCGGCTATTTTCATTTGACAGTTTGGGCTAACATCAGACAAGATGCATCAAGTCCATTTAAAGAGAAAGTAAAGCTGAACGACAAGCTTTCACTGTAGGCTTTAGACAAATTTCGTCAGTGTAACGGAGGTATGTGGAAGACATGTTATAGCCTAACTTTATTTATCAACCTCCTGATCCAGTTCGTATGGTCGGCCGGTCGGACTTACTATAGTGTTTACGCTCAGTGTAATCACTGAAGAGTTGTTATTGTCGTCGAGAGAGCTTTTTCTGTGCCAAATGTTTACGGGGAGTATAGGCCTGTTGGCTCTTGTAGTTCGAGCTGGCCAGATGTTCCTCTCTGGTGTACCGTTCAGTGAAATGCCGGGGGAAATTTCCCGTAGGTACAGATCAAGGGTCAGCATCCCCATTTCCAACCTTAACCATTAGTGATGGAAATGCAAAACTGACCCAAGATCAGCATCTGCTAGAGAAACTCCAAACTACACTATTCAGTGAGACAGATGACATCATGGTAGAATACCGAATGTACTAGCACATATTTTGAGGTTTTTCAGTGCTGAATGTTTAACAGCGAGTAAACGCTCACATATTGTCCCTCATATTTCATGTTGGCCCGCTGTTCATCTGCGGTGTACCATTCAGCGAGACTGATAAAATGTACTCGCACACATTTTCTGAGTTACAGTGAGTGTCGTCAGTGCAATGTGTTTGACTGGTCTCTGAGATGGATGTCACAGTGAAAGCAGCAGCCCTGTTCTGCGTTTGTACTTTAATACGACTGTTGTTGATTGACTGTAGCTCTTTGTCAGTGTCGGGTGTTTTTCTTCCTCTTCGGTTGCAGAGGAAGACATTGGCAAGGCTCCCATGTCCATACTAACGTAACTACTTTTAGAATGCCTGCCAAATACATTCCAGTGACAATGTGTTTCCCCTAGGATTGTTTTCAGCAGTGGTGGCAAGGGTAAGTGGGGGACAGAGCATTGCTACTAGTGTTAGGGCAATGACGTGCTGGCTGTTCCCATAGACTTCCAGTCATTTAGCCAACGACTATCCATTTAAAAGCTTGTCTCACCAGAAATACATACATACATACATACATACATGCATACAGTAATACAGTACCAGTCAAGTTTGGACACACTTACTCATTCAATGATTTCTTTATTTTTACTATTTTCTACATTGTAGAATAATAGAGAAGACATCAACACGATGAAATAACACATGGAAAGTGTGTAATATCACACCAAAAACATGTGAAATAGATATTGTATATTTGAGATTCTTCAAAGTAAAACTCTTTGCCTTGATGACAGCTTTGCACACTATTGGCATTCTCTCAACCAGCTTCGTGAGGAATGCTTTTCCAACAGTCTTAAAGGAGTTCCCACATATGCTGAGCACTTGTTGGCTGCTTTTCCTTTACTCTGCGGTCCAACTCATCAGATTTCCACCGGTCTAATGCCCATTGCTTGTGTTTCCTGGCCCAAGCAAGTATCTTCTTATTATTGGTGTCCTTTAGTAGTGGTTTCTTTTCAGAAATTCGACCATGAAGGCCTGATTCACGCAGTCTCCTCTGAACAGTTGATGTGTCTGTTACTTGAACTCTGAAGCATTTATTTGCCAGTAGAAAGTTGCTGCAAGCTCATTGATGGCTACAATAAGCAGTTGCCTGCAGTTATCTTAAGGTGTGGAGACCAAAGTTGTTTTTCAGTTTCAAGTTATTTATTTTATTTTTAATTTTTTTGTTGAATTTTTACCCCTTTTTCTCCCCAATTTCGTGGTATCCAATTGTTTAGTAGCTACTATCTTGTCTTATTGCTACAACTCCCGTACGGGCTCGGGAGAGACGAAGGTTGAAAATCATGCGTCCTCCGATACACAACCCAACCAAGCCGCACTGCTTCTTAACACAGCGCCATCCAACCCGGAAGCCAGCCGCACCAATGTGTCGGAGGAAACACCGTGCACCTGGCAACCTTGGTTAGCGCACACTGCACCTGGCCCGCCACAGGAGTCGCTGGTGCGCCATGAGACAAGGATTTCCCTACCGGCCAAACCCTCCCTAACCCGGACGACGCTAGGCCAATTGTGCGTCGCCCCACGGACCTCCCGGTCGCGGCCGGTTACGACAGAGCCTGGTCCCGAACCCAGAGTCTCTTAACCACTGCGCCACCCGGGAGGTCCCTTGTTTCAAGTTATTTTAGAAGAAGTAAGGATTTATTTAAGAAAAGTGAAAGGGTGACAAAATATTTGTCGGCAACAGTATACAGTGAGAGGGATCCTGCCGTGACATGTACACAGTGAGAGGGATCCTGTCGTGACATGTACACAGTGAGAGGGATCCTGCCGTGACATGTACACAGTGAGAGGGATCCTGTCAGGACATGTACACAGTGAGAGGGATCCTGTCGTGACATGTACACAGTGAGAGGGATCCTGTCAGGACATGTACACAGTGAGAGGGATCCTGCCGTGACATGTACACAGTGAGAGGGATCCTGTCGTGACATGTACACAGTGAGAGGGATCCTGTCGTGACACGTACACAGTGAGAGGGATCCTGTCGTGACATGTACACAGTGAGAGGGATCCTGCCGTGACATGTACACAGTGAGAGGGATCCTGTCGTGACATGTACACAGTGAGAGGGATCCTGTCGTGACACGTACACAGTGAGAGGGATCCTGTCGTGACATGTACACAGTGAGAGGGATCCTGCCGTGACATGTACACAGTGAGAGGGATCCTGCCGTGACATGTACACAGTGAGAGGGATCCTGCCGTGACATGTACACAGTGAGAGGGATCCTGCCGTGACATGTACACAGTGAGAGGGATCCTGCCGTGACATGTACACAGTGAGAGGGATCCTGTCGTGACATGTACACAGTGAGAGGGATCCTGTCGTGACATGTACACAGTGAGAGGGATCCTGTCGTGACATGTACACGGTGAGAGGGATCCTGTCGTGACATGTACACGGTGAGAGGGGTCCTGTCGTGACATGTACACGGTGAGAGGGATCCTGCCGTGACATGTACACGGTGAGAGGGATCCTGTCGTGACATGTACACGGTGAGAGGGATCCTGTCGTGACATGTACTGTACACGGTGAGAGGGATCCTGTCGTGACATGTACACAGTGAGAGGGATCCTGCCGTGACATGTACACAGTGAGAGGGATCCTGTCGTGACACGTACACAGTGAGAGGGATCCTGTCGTGACACGTACACGGTGAGAGGGATCCTGTCGTGACATGTACACGGTGAGAGGGATCCTGCCGTGACATGTACACGGTGAGAGGGATCCTGTCGTGACATGTACACGGTGAGAGGGATCCTGTCGTGACATGTACTGTACACGGTGAGAGGGATCCTGTCGTGACATGTACACAGTGAGAGGGATCCTGCCGTGACATGTACACAGTGAGAGGGATCCTGTCGTGACACGTACACAGTGAGAGGGATCCTGTCGTGACACGTACACAGGGAGAGGGATCCTGTCGTGACATGTACACGGTGAGAGGGATCCTGTCGTGACATGTACACGGTGAGAGGGATCCTGTCAGGACATGTACACAGTGAGAGGGATCCTGTCGTGACATGTACACAGTGAGAGGGATCCTGTCGTGACATGTACACGGTGAGAGGGATCCTGTCGTGACATGTACACAGCGCTGTGAAAAAGTATTTGCCCCCTTTCTGATATTCTCTACTTTTGCATATTTTTGATACTGAATGTTATCAGATCTTCAACCAAAACCCAGTATTAGATACAGGTAACCTGAGTTTACAAATAACAAAAAAATATATATTTATTTAATATACAAAGTTTTGCAACACCCAATTTCCCTGTGTGAATAAGTATTTGCCCCGTTACCCTCAATAACTGGTTGTGCCACCTTTAGCTGCAATGACTCCAACCAAATGCTTCCTGTAGTTGTTGATCAGTCTCTCACATCGCTGTGGAGAAATTTTGTCCCTAAACCATCACACTACCACCACCATGCGTCACCGTTGGTATAAGGTTCTTACTGTGGAATGCATGGTGGTGGTAGTGTGATGGTTTGGAGATGCTTTGCTGCCTCAGGACCTGGACAACGTGCCTTAATAGAAGGAACCATGAATTCTGCTCTGTATCAGAGAATTCTCCAGGAGAATGTCAGGCCATCTGTCTGAGCTGAAGCACAGCTGGGTCATGCAGCAAGACAATGATCCCAAACACACAATCAAGTCTACTTGAAAATGTCTAAAAAAAAATAACATTTTAAGTTTTGGAATGGCCTAGTCAAAGTCAGGACCTAATCCCAATTGAGATGTTGTGTCAGGACTTTAAACAAGCTGTTCATGCTTGAACGCCCACAAATGTCGCTGAGTGAAAGCAGTACTGCACGGAAGGGTGGGCTGAAAGTCCTCCACAGTGAGAGACTGACCAACAACTACAGGAAGCGTGTGTTTGGAGTCATTGCAGCTAAAGGTGGTGGCAATGACTTTTTCACACAGGGGCATTGGGTGTTGCATAACATTGTTTATGAAACAAATGAAATAAGTAATATATTAGGTTTTGGTTGAAGATCTTTATTTAACATTCAGTATAAAAAATATGCTAAATTAGAAAGGGGGCAAATACATTTTCACAGCACTGTGTACAGGCCTGCAGTCCACATCCAGTGTTCTGCAGAGGTGTAGCCTACATAGTGCAAATGCAATATAGTGCAGTTACCATTACAGGTCATTGACGCCAAGGTGCAGTGGCCCATATGTAAATTCTCTCTATTCCAGCACACAAAGTGACATAGGATCATGGCTGGATGTAAATCCTTCAGATGGCTACAGCTAAACTCTCTAGTCTCTATAGCCTACTGTACCTACTGTCTCTCTAGTCTACTGTACAGCTAGTCTCTCTAGCCTACTGTACAGCTAGTCTCTCTAGTCTACTGTACAGCTAGTCTCTCTAGCATACTGTACAGCTAGTCTCTCTAGCCTACTGTATAGCTAGTCTCTCTAGCCTACTGTACAGCTAGTCTCTAGTCTCTCTAGCCTACTGTACAGCTAGTCTCTCTAGCCTACTGTACAGCTAGTCTCTCTAGCCTACTGTACAGGTAGTCTCTCTAGCCTACTGTATAGCTAGTCTCTAGTCTCTCTAGCCTACTGTACAGCTAGTCTCTCTAGCCTACTGTACAGCTAGTCTCTCTAGCCTACTGTACAGCTAGTCTCTCTAGCCTACTGTACAGCTAGTCTCTAGTCTCTCTAGCCTACTGTACAGCTAGTCTCTCTAGCCTCTCTAGCCTACTGTACAGCTAGTCTCTAGTCTCTCTAGCCTACTGTACAGCTAGTCTCTAGTCTCTCTAGCCTACTGCACCTACTGTCTCTCTAGCCTACTGTACAGCTAGTCTGTCTAGCCTACTGTACAGCTAGTCTCTCTAGCCTACTGTACAGCTAGTCTCTCTAGCCAACTGTACAGCTAATATCTCTAGCCTACTGTACAGCTAGTCTCTCTAGTCTCTCTAGCCTGCTGTACAGCTAGCCTCTCTAGCCTACTTTACAGCTAGCCTCTCTAGTCTACTTTACAGCTAGCCTCTCTAGCCTACTGTACAGCTAGCCTCTCTAGCCTACTGTACAGCTAGTCTCTCTAGCCTACCGTACAGCTAAACTCTCTAGTCTCTATAGCCTACTGTACAGCTAGTCTCTAGTCTCTATAGCCTACTGTACAGCTAGTCTCTCTAGCCTACCGTACAGCTAAACTCTCTAGTCTCTATAGCCTACTGTACAGCTAGTCTCTAGTCTCTATAGCCTACTGTACAGCTAGTCTCTCTAGCCTACCGTACAGCTAAACTCTCTAGTCTCTATAGCCTACCGTACAGCTAGTCTCTCTAGCCTACTGTACAGCTAAACTCTCTAGTCTCTATAGCCTACTGTACAGCTAGTCTCTCTAACCTACCGTACAGCTAAACTCTCTAGTCTCTCTAGCCTACCGTACAGCTAAACTCTCTAGTCTCTCTAGCCTACTGTACAGCTAAACTCTCTAGTCTCTATAGCCTACCGTACAGCTAAACTCTCTAGTCTCTATAGCCTACCGTACAGCTAGTCTCTATAGCCTACCGTACAGCTAGTCTCTGGTCTCTATAGCCTACCGTACAGCTAGTCTCTATAGCCTACCGTACAGCTAGTCTCTAGTCTCTATAGCCTACTGTAACAACAGTAAAGCAGTCATCTGCTCTGTCGTCAGTCAGACCTTTAAGATTAAACACTGCTTTCCGGACTCCCTTGAAAACCCCCTCTGACAGAAGATGCTAGATCAGGTGGCATCTAGATTAGTGATAGAGTAGCAATGGGGCAGTGTAGCCAGCCATGGATCCAAAGCCTGCTGTAGCTGGTGGCTTAGGTCTACTTGTTTTGGATTCTGCAGAGCTCACACAGTCTTACCTCAAAGAGGAGGCAGAAATTCTCCCTAAGCCTTCTGTCAGACTCTGCTGGTGCAAATCGCTCCCTACCCAGCCCCACCAAGGGCTATCCGATTTGTGGGAGGAAGATGTGATGGACGTCTAATATAAAGGAGGTTTTGTTTAGTGGCGTTCTCCATTTTGTAACCCCAGGCCTCGGAGTCCCTTGGCCAGTGACCAGAGCATTGAGTGTGAAAGAGGCATGCCCTGCTAACATCTTGAAGGACTGAAATGGAGACCCCTGCTTAGTGACTCAACAATGCTGCAACACACACCATTCTTAGAGTCTCCTCAGACCTGAATCTGACAGTTTATGGTGCGTTGTGTATATATAAATCTATATAGGCTGACATCCTCACTGACACCCTCAAGTGCCCTGTCATGATCATTGATTATTTTTTATTCTAGAGTTAAATTGATATTATAGCAGTAAAGCAGTGTAGTCTGGATTATGGAAAAATGTCAATGGTACAGTAGGAAGCTGGAGTGTGTGTGTGTGTACAGAACACCTCATCGGGTGTGTGTGTGTGTGTGTGTGTGTGTGTGGATAGAACACCTCATTGGGTGTGTGTGTGGATAGAACACCTCATTGTGTGTGTGTGTGTGGATAGAACACCTCATTGTGTGTGTGTGAGTGTGGACAGAACACCTCATCGGGTGTGTGTGTCTGTGTGTGTGGATAGAACACCTCATCGGGTGTGTGTGGATAGAACACCTCATCGGGTGTGTGTGTGTGTGTGTGTGGATAGAACACCTCATCGGGTGTATCTTCGGAGTGGAAAGACACAGAGTGGATCAAAGTTACATTCTGAAGCCTCAGTCTGTCAGTCACTGTTGTAGTGCGTATCGCTCCCTGCTGAATTATTAATGCTGCGATTACACTCAATGTCAGCAGTGATGATGGAGACGGGTTTAGCAGTGTCTGCCCTCTTTGATTTGCCTCTGGTCTGCCTGTCTTCTGAGCTGAGCTGTCTGTCTCTAAGCCTGTGTGTTAACACCAGGAGCTGTCTGTCTCTAAGCCTGTGTGTTAACACCAGAAGAAGTCTGTCTCTAAGCCTGTGTGTTAACACCAGGAGAAGTCTGTCTCTAAGCCTGTGTGTTAACACCAGAATAAGTCTGTCTCTAAACCTGTGTGTTAACACCAGAAGAAGTCTGTCTCTAAGCCTGTGTGTTAACACCAGGAGCTGTCTGTCTCTAAGCCTGTGTGTTAACACCAGAAGAAGTCTGTCTCTAAGCCTGTGTGTTAACACCAGGAGAAGTCTGTCTCTAAGCCTGTGTGTTAACACCAGAAGAAGTCTGTCTCTAAACCTGTGTGTTAACACCAGGAGAAGTCTGTCTCTAAGCCTGTGTGTTAACACTAAAAGAACAGTAGAAAAACCTTAGGCTTAGACTGTTTCGTAAACATATTGTCTCAGAGAACCTTGACTATTTAGTACACTCTTAGAGAGAGAGAAAAATGTTTCTGAAAGGTTTCTCCGGCTGTCCTTATGGGATAATTATTTGAAGAACCATTTTAGGTTCTATGTTATAACCCTTTTTAGATTCCATATAGAACCTTCTGTGAAAATAGTCATTCAATGCTTTTCCCTTGGGGACAGAAGAATGACCCGTTAGGTTCTGAATAGAACTTTCTAGAGTGTGCCATGTGCAATGCCTCCTGTATAAAATGTTGGATTTGATTAAGTTTGAGTATCTCTGGGGCCTCCCGTGTGGCGCAGTGGTCTAAGGCACTGCTTAGCAGTGATAGCGGCATCACTACAGATCCGTGTTCGATACGGTGCTCTGCCACGACCGGGAGACCCATGAGGTCTCCCGGCGTCATCCGGGTCTCCCAGCGTCATCCGGGTTTGGGCAGCCAGGTTGTCCTTGTCCAATCACGCTCTAGTGACTCCTGTGGCGGGCCAGGCGCATGCACGCTGACACGGTTTCCAGGTGTACAGTGTCTTCTCCGACACATTGGTGCGGCTGGCTTCCGGGTTAAGCGAGCAGTGTGTCAAGAAGCAGTGCGGCTTGGTGAGTCGTGTTTCGGAGGACGCATGGTTCTTGACCTTCGCCTCTCCTGAGTCTGTACGGGAGTTGCAGCGATGGGATAGGACTGGAACTACCAATTTGAATATCACGAAAAAGTGGTAAAAAGAACAACAACAACAACAACAACAAAATTATTATAATAAGTTCAACTATCTCACCACAGAGTAGCCTACATAATTATATCAGCGGTACAGTGATCTATCTTTGCTATTTGTATTTAATTTCAGCTCACATCTAGCCCAGCCCTGAGTTTGTCATTATTGATCTTGGATGATGATGATTGTCATCAGTTTAGTCAATTTGAACGACATCATTAGCAGTGTTTTCTCATTTAGCCGCAAACAGACGTCTCAGTCGAGTATTAGCGCTGCCACTGACTGGAATGAAATTAGCATAGAGTCATATTTAATTTAGCCTTTAAGCGTTTTGTGCTTAATTTTTATCTCCCTGTCACGTGGAACGCTCTTGAGTGAGAATTTTAATCTGTCAATATGAAACTTGTTAGGAACACTACTATTCAACCGTTGTCATGGAAATATTTAATATGGCAACGTTTTAATATTTAATTTAGCCTGATCAACACTAAGTTTAGAATATTTAGAGTTTTTGTAACACGCATCGTTTCCAGTGGTCTATTTGCGACTCTCAAGGTTCAAATTGAAGGTCACGAGACTTGTTATGGATTTTTCTCATTTCTGTTGATAGTGATTGACTCCAGACTGGAGATACAAGGACTGAGGACACACTGATTATTCACTGTTGTATTGATGACGTTCTGTGACCACTGTGTGATTCTGTAGCAGCTGACAAAGTCACAGCGTTTTGTTTGGACTTTCTACAAGCCTCTCGGCTGGTGTTTAGAGAACATTTGGTGCTTGTATTAGGATATAAAGTGCCTGTTTCCAAGAGGCCAGTTAGACATTTTCTCTGCTTCTGTGCTGTTGTTGTCTCCCTGTTGCAACATGTAATAAACCAGATAGATTTTTGATTGACTATCTGTGGCTGCTCTCACTTTCGTTTACCTGGGAATTCCTTTTCCACCGATTATAAGTGGTATAGCTCTATCTGCTCACTGCAATGGTTCAAGTCTTATCAAGTCTGTCATGGAGTAACTCAGCTCAAGGTGTCTTACTACTTTTATCATAGGCCAAACTTCAAACTGGACCTAAACATTTTCTCAGCCCTCCCTGTTGTGTGTTTGTGTTTTCCACAGAGCTGTGTGTCCTGGGGACTTTTTAAGTGGCAGCTGGTGAGATTCCACTCTAGTGGTTGCCGGGGGCGATGAGGGTGCGTTGCTCCCGGAAGCTGGGCCTCCTAGCTAAGTCCTTCTTCCTGCTGTGGGTGCTGTGGCTGGGCTACCTGCTCCTGGTCCGTTCCGCCTCCTTCTCCTCCACAGGGAACGATGGAGGGGAGGACGGAGGGGGCCGCAGCCTGCTGGTTAGGCACTTGGCCCCTGTGGAGGAACAGGGGAGCGAGCAGCTGGCCAGGCCTGTGTACGTGAAAGCGCCGGCGGATGCCAACGCTCCCGGGGAATGGGGCAAGGCCACCAGGCTAAACCTCAGCCCGGAGGAGAAGAAGCAAGAGGAGGACAGCGTGGAGAGATACGCTATTAATATCTTTGTCAGCGATAAGATCTCTCTGCACCGACACATCCAGGACAACAGGATGAAGGAGTGAGTAGGCAAATTATCTTCATCTTCACACAGTGGGAACATCTCAATTGCGTTCTCGTCGCATCTTCTCTCCTCGTCTTCTTCTCAAAATTGAGAGGTCCCTCCCCTCTGACCTTGTCCTCCAATGGGCTTTGAGAAAGAGGGAAGGAGAGGGGTTGTGAGGAGTATGCTATTGGGATTGAGACCCCCCCCCCCCGGCATTTCAATCCATCTGGACCAGTAGTTTAGACCAGTAACCACCTCTTATTGTACAGGTCCAGTGAGTCTGATTGCAGAGACGTACATGGATACTTAAATCTGTGTTATGAAGCTGAATTAGACTTGGCTGTTCTGGTGTCATGTAAGACAGTGATATTTTCTGTACAGCTGTAAGGGATGAATGAGTAACTTCCCTAACTGGCCTTACTCAGTTTAAAAGGTACGGTACTCATTGCACTAGAGGACTGGACTTTGATTGCCTCAATAAAAAGTCTCCATCTGTGTTTCATCTTCCCAGCTGTTCACAGCAGAAGTGATGCTGAGTGATGCTGGCAGCCCAACACCTGTGTGATAATGTCTTATATTATTACCCCTCACATAAAATCATGTTTGTTTTTAGGAACAAATAATTAAGAGTATACTATAATATACAAAAATTTGTGAGCAAAATCATTTGAAAAATAAGATTTTATTGAGTAAATGTTGGTTTCTCTTCATTTTGATAAGAGATTGATGTTATGATTTTAAGGTTATTTGTTGATGTAAAAATCTAAATGTACTGATTTTAAGGTTGTGTCATTAGATTTGTAGGGTCGTGAGAAATTCGTGCCCAAAAATAAAGGGTCCCTGAATGCTCGAATTAAAGTTTAAAGCTAAATCCTGACTTCAAATACAAGGCAAGCATGAGGTCAATTAGTAACACACAGTGTAAGTTGAGATCGGGCCAATCACATAACAGGAGACTTAAATCTTGTTAGGCACGTAAATTGCTTGGAATGTAGCAGATTTGTTACCTACTACTGTGTTGTTTACCTATATTGTGACGCATACTGTTGCTTGCATAAAGATCGGCAACAAAACAGGTTACTACTTGTCTATAATCAAGCTACTACACACACACACCATTATTGCTGTGGTTGAATTCAAGCTTGTGTTTTTGTTACTTTTCATCTGTTTTCCATAAGACGCTGTTCTGCTTGAGTTTCAATGACTTCCAATAAACACTGAATCTGTCGAGGTTCATGGTCAGCTTCCAATAAACAGTGAGGCCAGGATCCTTTTTTTTTAAAGGCACATGAGCTGTCTCTCCAGTTCTTTACAGAGTAGCCTCCGTCCCTGACTGAAGAGAGTAGCCTCCGTCCCTGACTGAAGAGAGTAGCCTCCATCCCTGACTGAAGAGAGTAGCCTCCGTCCCTGACTGAAGAGAGTAGCCTCCGTCCCTGACTGAAGCTCTCAAATGCCATTCTTTCTGTAACTTCCCCTTTGGTGCAGAAACCTGAGTTCTGTTTCCTTTATTTCTTTACCTCCCTGCCTCTCTCATTTTCCTTGCCCCCTTTCTCTCTCTCTCTCTCTCTCTCTCGCTCTAACTCTTTCTCGCTGTTCTCTCTCTCTCGCTCTAACTCTTTCTCGCTTTTCTCTTTCTCTCTCTCTCTCGCTCTAACTCTTTCTCGCTGTTCTCTCTATATCCCCTTCTCATCATTCCTTTTTCTCCATTTGTTGTCCTCTGGTCTCTCTATGAGAATGGCTCAGGCACATTGTCCTCTGGTCTCTATGAGAACGGCTCAGGCACATTGTCCTCTGGTCTCTCCATGAGAACTGCTCAGGCACATTGTCCTCTGGTCTCTCCATGAGAACTGCTCAGGCACATTGTCCTCTGGTCTCTCCATGAGAACTGCTCAGGCACATTGTCCTCTGGTCTCTCCATGAGAACTGCTCAGGCACATTGTCCTCTGGTCTCTCCATGAGAACTGCTCAGGCACATTGTCCTCTGGTCTCTCCATGAGAACTGCTCAGGCACATTGTCCTCTGGTCTCTCCATGAGAACTGCTCAGGCACATTGTCCTCTGGTCTCTCCATGAGAACTGCTCAGGCACATTGTCCTCTGGTCTCTCCATGAGAACTGCTCAGGCACATTGTCCTCTGGTCTCTCCATGAGAACTGCTCAGGCACATTGTCCTCTGGTCTCTCCACGAGAACTGCTCTGGCACATTGTCCTCTGGTCTCTCCATGAGAACTGCTCAGGCATGTGGGACGTCGGTGTGATTTCTTTCCCCTCATATTTCTGTTTCTTGTCGTTTCCACAACTCCCCACAGGAATGAGACCAAATGCTCCTCTCCTGCACTGACCAAAGCAACTCTCTAGCAAACTGTCACATGTTCACTGCTCCAAATAGAGTGACTGTGTGGTCTGTCTTGCAGTCAGCTCCAATCATTATGTATAATACTTGTGTATGTAGGTGCAGTTGAAGTCGGAAGTTTACATACACTTATGTTGGAGTCATTAAAACTCATTTTTCAACCACTCCACAAATTTCTTGTTAACAAACTATAGTTTTGGCAAGTTGGTTAGGACATCTACTTTGAGCATGACACAAGTAATTTTTCCAACAATTGTTTACAGACAGAATATTTCACTTATAATTCACTGTATCACCATTCCAGTGGGTCAGACATTTAAATACACTAAGTTGACTGTGCCTTTAAACAGCTTGGTAATTCCATAAAAGGATGTCATGGCTTTAGAAGCATCTGATAGGGTAATTTACATCATTTGAGTCAATTGGAGGTGTACCTGTGGACTTATTTCAAGGCCTACCTTCAAACACACTGCCTCTTTGCTTGACATCATGGGAAAATCAAAATAAATCAGCCAAGACCTCAGAAAAGAAATTGTAGACCTTCAAGTCTGGTTCATCCTTGGGAGCAATTTCCAAACGCCTAAAGGTACCACGTTCATCTGTACAAACAATAGTACACAAGTATAAAACCCATGGGACCACGCAGCCGTCATACCAGTCAGGAAGGAGATGCGTTCTGTCTCCTAGAGATGAACGTATTCACCCAAATTATTGTGGAAGCTTGTGGAAGGCTAGCCAAAACATTTGACCCAAGTTAAACAATTTAAAGGCAATGCTACCAAATACTAATTGAGTGTATGTACATTTCTGACCCACTGGGAGCTTCATTAAATTGTACCCGCAAAACAAATGTCTCAACGTCAACAGTGAAGAGGTGACTCCGGGATGGTAGCCTTCTAGGCAGAGTTGCAAAGAATAAGCCATATCTCAGGCTGGCCAACAAAAATAAAAGATTAAGATGGGAAAAAGAACACAGACACTGGATAGAAGAACTCTGCCCAGAAAGCAAGCATCCTAGAGTCGCCTCTCGACTGTTGACTTTGAGACTGGTGTTTTGTGGGTACTATTTCATGAAACTGCCAGTTGAGGACTTGTGAGGAGTCTGTTTCTCAAACTAGACACTCTAATGTACTTGTCCTCTTGTTCAGTTGTGCACCGGGGCCTCCCACATTTTCTATTCTAGTTAGAGACAGTTTGTGCTGTTCTGTGAAGGGAGTAGTACCCAGCGTTGTACGAGATCTTCAGTTTCTTGGCAATTTCTCGCAAGGAATAGCCTTCACTTCTCAGAACAAGAATAGACTGATGAATTTCAGAATTGAGGGACTTTATTTAGGGACTTTAAAAAGATAAGTCTTTGATAGGCTGAAAGCAATCCTAATAAACAACATCTCTCTCTTTCATTTGAGTATAGATGCAGAGCTAAGAAGTTTGACTACCGCCATCTGCCGACCACGTCAGTGATCATAGCGTTCTACAACGAGGCCTGGTCCACCCTGCTCAGGACTATCCACAGTGTTCTGGAGAGCACTCCTGCTGTCCTCCTGAAGGAGATCATTCTCATAGACGACTTTAGTGACCGAGGTTTGACCGAGCTTTTTTGTTGTCTTTTTTGGGGGATCGTTAATAGTCATTTTTACATTGTTTACTGTTCTGTTAGCCTAGTCAGCACCTCTACAAACATTATAGGGTTTGCGTCAGTTCGTGCTTTGTCGTTGTCTATTTTGGGGGGGGGGGGGGATCATAGAACATATTTTAATTTGTGAACATCTGGTTAATAAACTTAGTTTTTATATGAACAATCCTTAATGCCAAGAAAACACAAGTTAGAGAGCAAAATAAAAGGTTAAAGGTTAAAAGATACCTTAGAATACCTAGTTATTATTTGTCAGGCATTGAGTTGCTCCCCAAAGTTGACGGTAATACAGAACAGGATCCTTACTTAGAACAGTAACGCTGTAGGCCGAACAATGGGGCTTATCTGTACATATCTGACATGAGATGAGATGAGCCAGAGAGTTCTGTGAGAGAGAAAGGACATATTCTTCCTTGGAGACAACACAGTCACTGCTGAGTGTCAGTACAAGTGGAGTTTCTAGTGTTTATGTGTGGCGCTGGTCAGGAAAAACTAATTATATAATAGCCTATTCACTGACACATACATAAGAGACCTGTCTCAGACACGCACAGGAATAGATTGAGCCAAATTATTCAAAATTGCAACCAGTCCACCCATTATGGCATCATTGACCTGAATGGGGGAAGTCTGTTCTATTCATTCGATTCTATGCTCAGACAGGATAGCTGTTCTCTCTGAGTATCAAATGACCACATATTACAATTGACTCTCCCCCGCCCTCTGAGACCAGTCAGGGTGTAAGATACCACGTCATTCTCATCCACAACTGTAATATACAAGAGCCTGATGATGAGGAGAGAGGAAAGCACTGTCATCAACACTACTGACGGTGTCTTCCCCTTCGGGGAGACTGGGACTGTCATTTTCATTGCAGTTGAATAATAATTTAGCTTCGCCTGTTGGTCTGTCAATGTGCAAAGATAAGATCTGTTTATTCGTTGTTCTATTTTCTATTATTGTCTACATTATTATCACTGTACTGTTGGGAAAGAGCTCTCAAGGTAAGAATTTCACTGTACTGATTTACACCGGTTGTATCCTGTGCACACGGCAAATAAACTTTTTGAACACAGTTGCGAAGTAAGGATTTATGCCCTTCCCAAACTATCAATTATGAGTTTTTAGGAGGTGTGTGTGTGTGTGTGTGTGTGTGTGTGTGTGAGAGAGAAGCCTTGACCATCTCTCTGTGTGAAACCCAGTCTATCTGCAGTCTCAGCTGGAGCAGTACATCAGTAACTGGGAGCGTGTCCGCCTCATCCGCACCAACAAGAGGGAGGGGCTGGTCAGGGCGAGGCTCATCGGCGCCACCTACGCCACGGGGGACGTATTGACCTTCCTGGACTGTCACTGCGAGTGTGTCCCCGGCTGGATCGAGCCGCTCTTGGAGAGGTGTGTTTCACTTAGCCAGCATATTGACAATTTGATTACAATTACAGATTCAATACTCAATTAATGGGATGGGACTGGTCATTAGGGTTGCATAGCAACAAGACATTCTGGAGGCAATAAAAACAGATTAGTGTTGGTTGGCCTATTGGCATTCCTGGTCAAGTATAGTGGCACGTGAATTTCATCACATGTAAATGAGGGAATGTCTCATGAAAACCTTCCAGGGACATTCAGTGAGTGTCCTTTCTGACACCATACTGTGTATCTTATCAGTGAGTGTCCTTTCTGACCCCATACTGTGTATCTTATCAGTGAGTGTCCTTTCTGACACCATACTGTGTATCTTATCAGTGAGTGTCCTTTCTGACACCATACTGTGTATCTTATCAGTGAGTGTCCTTTCTGACACCATACTGTGTATCTTATCAGTGAGTGTCCTTTCTGACACCATACTGTGTGTCTCATCCTCCCTCCAGGATTGGAGAGAATGAGAGCACCATCGTGTGTCCGGTGATCGACACCATCGACTGGAACTCGTTTGAGTTCTACATGCAGACAGATGAGCCCATGATCGGAGGCTTTGACTGGAGGCTGACTTTCCAGTGGCACTCCCTCCCTGAGGTCGACCGCAAGAAACGCAAATCCCGCACCGAACCCATCAGGTCAGTAATGCTATGGTCATCAGTTTCTGTCCATATGGGATTTCTGGGCCCATCTCAAACGGCACCCCTTTGGTGCACTGCTTTTGACGGGAGCCCTCTGGGAGCCCTCTGGGAGCCCTCTGGGACTGGGAGCCCTCTGGGAGCCCTCTGGGAGCCCTCTGGCCCTGGTAAAAGTATTGCTCTATAGATAAGTAATAGGGTGCCTTGTGGGAAACAACCTCTGGCTCTCCTCTTAGGAGGAAATTCAATTGGGAGATATTTTGAAGAGAAGTTGTTTTGTAAAAGTTATAGTTGGATCCCAAATACTCTCCTTTCTGACCTAGTTTATTATGTTTTGAAATGCATCTCACCTTCTCTCCATTCCTTGAATAATGTCTAATCACTTAAGTTTGGTCTAATCACATACAAATAAGTGATTACCTCAGGAAAGGGAGAAATAGATTTGATTTAAAAGTCTTCTAATATGGCCTCTGACTGTTAAACTGCACACTGTACTGACCTCCATGTTCCACTATGCTTTCTCTCTCTCAGGTCTCCTACCATGGCCGGTGGGCTGTTTGCTGTGAGCAAGGCCTACTTTGAGTACCTGGGCACATATGACATGGGCATGGAGGTGTGGGGAGGAGAGAACCTGGAACTGTCCTTCAGGGTGAGTACTAAATACTCATTGACTGTGTCCCAAATGGCACCTATTCCCTTTAAAGTGCACTAATTTGGACCAGACTCCTATGGGCCCTAAGGGAATAGGGAATATGATGCCAATTGGGAAGCAACCGCTCTTTCAATATGGCATCAACATCTCAGTGCCAGTAGCATTTGCATTTGGCACAATTAAGCTATTTCTCAGGTACTTGGTAAAAAAAGAGACTAATCTAATGCAGAAAGGTCACCCACCTATATTCTGATCTTTGTCCCAATTTTTTTTTTAAATGTCAATGATCCATGCTCCAAAAAGTTTTACAAAGTATATGTTCTATGCTTCAAAAATGTTTCAATAATACGTTTAATTGGAAGAAAATGGATATAGGCAGACTGCTATCCCCAGTTCAAATCCAGTTAATTAGCTTGATTCATCAGTGTCGCCTAGAAGAGTCTGTCTGTGTCCCAAATGGCAACCGTTTCCCTATGTAGTGCACTGTTTTTGACCAGCACCTGGTCATAAGTAGTGCACTACATAGGGAACAGGGGGCCATTTGGGACGTTAGCTAGTTGTCAGCAGGCCCTGATGGCGAAGTGATGTCTCACAGTGTCTGATCTGCTGAAGGTGAGTGATGGCTGGATGGTGTCGGACACTACATCCCCATTTAGATAATGAAGGCTACCTTGTTGTTGGTGTCCCTTTCAGTTGTTCACGTCAATCATTACTGGCACAGATTTCCTGTTTTTGATCCAAGTGTGTGTGTGTGAAAAACTAAAGACGGATGGGGTATCACCCTATATAATGTTTTATGTATGTGGAGATAAAATGCCTCTCTCTGGGACTCTCCATCCATAAATAATGACTTGTGAATTGGTTTACAACTGTGTTTTGGGAACACAAAGGAGTAAATATGGCACAGAATGAAATGTTTTGATGAGAATGAATAGGGTTCTAGCTAAGTATCCATTACAATGAGAGCATGTGTTGTGTAATTGAGGCGTAACTCAAGGAAGTCGCTAAAGGTAATTAGCGAATAGTGAGGTAGCACCCTGTCGCTCTCCAAAGCTGTTTTATTGGCTGTAGTGGAAAACAAGCAATTATAAGATGCAAATTGATACCATAAATCAAATGTCCTGCAGGAAATGTATTAAAATGGGAAAAAGATCCCCCAACAAACTGGTTTTCATGATTCTCTTGTTAGCTATATATATATATTTAAGATTCTTCAAAGTGACCACCCTTTGCCTTGATGACAGCTTTGCACACGCTTGGCATTCTCTCAACCAGCTTCACCTGGAATGCTTTTCCAAAAGTCTTGAAGGACTTCCCTCATATGCTGAGCACTTGTTGCCTGCTTTTCCTTCACTCTGCAGTCCAACTCATCCCAAACCATCACAATTGGGTTGAGGTCGGGTGATTGTGGAGGCCAGGTCATCTGATGCAGCACTCATCACTATCTTTCTTGGTCAAATAGCCCTTACACAGCCTGGAGGTGTGTTGGGTCATTGTCCTGTTGAAAAACAAATGATTGTCCCACTAAGCGCAAACCAGATGTGGTAGCCATGCTGGTTGAGTGTGTCTTAAATTCTAAATGAATCAGACAGTGTCACCAGCAAAGCACCAACACACCTCCTCCATGCTTCACGGTGGGAACCACACATGCGGAGAAGTGTCCTTTAGTAGTGGTTTCTTTGCAGCAATTCGACCATGAAGGCCTGATTCACACAGTTTCCTGTGAACAGCTGATGTTGAGATGTGTCTGATATTTTTGAGGCTGGTAACTAGGATTGCAATAGGTAGAAAACGTTCCGGTAAATTGCTGGAATTTTTCCGAAAATGTTCCATGGGAAGTTAAGCCTGGGAATTTTGCTTAAATTCATCAGAAAAGTTAGCTTATAACAGTGAACCTTTTTTGTGGGATACACATAAGGCAATTCTAGGTCTTGTGGCATATTTTGGTTAAACTATCCCCAATTCAATGGAATTGCAACCCTCTGCATGCACAGTGCATTCTTCCATCACATGCACAGCTGATTCTCAAGATCTTGCACACTAATGAGATGCCACACTACTACACTGTCTGAGCCAAGGACTACAAGCTTTCTGGTAGGTTTTGATTACAATACTGGGTGGGGTGAATATATTTTATGACATACAGGAGTTTTTGTTAATAGTAGCCTACAGCAAAGTGTGTTTAAATCATTTCTAACTTGTTAACAATTTCTGCTAGTTAGTTTTTGCTACTGTACCATGTGGGGTTTAGCTTGCTTGAGCCTGGTAACTGAGGAGGGTTAATTCACCTGTGTCCATACATGTTTCATTTTTAAAACATTTCTCGTACAAAGGAGTTGTTTAATCTAACTGCGTTAAATATTTATCTGTACAGGGAATTGTATTTGTTAGTTTTTTACTATTTTTTTTCTAATCTTTGCAGGAAACATTTGCAAATACTGTGCCAAATCATATGTGAAGAATGCAACAAAAATGCAGAATCATTTGACCAAGTGCATGAAGTTCCCTCAGTGCTCACAACAAGCAACCTCTGACAAAAGTCCCTCTACTTCTATTCGAGGTGAAAATGATGAATCAGATACCTTATTGATGGCAACAGCTCATGGTCCTCCTGGAATCAGATACCTTATTGATAGCAACAGCTCATGGTCCTCCTGGAATCAGATACCTTATTGATAGCAACAGCTCATGGTCCTCCTGGAATCAGATACCTTATTAATAGCAACAGCTCATGGTCCTCCTGGAATCAGATACCTTATTGATAGCAACAGCTCATGGTCCTCCTGGAATCAGATACCTTATTGATAGCAACAGCTCATGGTCCTCCTGGAATCAGATACCTTATTGATAGCAACAGCTCATGGTCCTCCTGGAATCAGATACCTTATTGATAGCAACAGCTCATGGTCCTCCTGGAATCAGATACCTTATTGATAGCAACAGCTCATGGTCCTCCTGGAATCAAAGTTTTTTTTAAGACTCGATGGAGGAACGTAGTCAGAGAAATGCTGATGAATGTCTTGTTCGAGCTGTGTATGCAACTGGTTCACCTCTGATGCTCACAGGCAATGTGTTTTGGAAGAGATTTCTGAATGTTCTTCGCCCAGCATACACCCCTCCAACCAGACATGCTTTATCTACTCATAGAGAGTTCAACAGAGTTCAAGTGAAGGTCAAGCAAATCAAAGAGAAAGCAGATTGTATTTCAATCATCTCTGATGGGTGATCAAATGTTCGTGGGCAAGGAATAATTATCTACATCATCTCCACCCCTCAACCAGTATTCTACAAGAGCATAGACACAAGGAGCAACAGACACACCGGTCTCTACATTGCAGATGAACTGAAGGCAGTCATCAATGACCTTGGACCACAGAAGGTATTTGCACTGGTGACAGACAATGCTGTGAACATGAAGGCTGCTTGGTCTAAAGTGGAGGAGTCCTACCCTCACATCACACCCATTGGCTTTGCTGCTCATGCATGGAATCTGCTCCTCAAGGACATCATGGCACTGAAAACAATGGATACACTCTACAAGAGAGCCAAAGAAATTGTTCGGTATGTGAAGGGTCATCAAGTTATAGCGACAATCTACCTCTTCAAGCAAAGTGAGAAGAATAAGAGCACCACATTGAAGCTGCCCAGCAAAACCCGTTGGGGTGGGGTTGTCATCATGTTTGACAGTCTCCTGGAGGGGAAGGAGTCTCCAAGAAATGGCCATATCACAGTCTGCCGATATGGACAGCCCCATCAAGAGGATCATCCTGGATGATGTATTTTGGGAGAGAGTGGTAAGCAGCCTGAAACTCCTGAAACCTATAGCAGTAGCCATTGCACAGATTGAAGGAGACAATGCCATTCTGTCTGATGTTCAGACTGCAGATGTAAGAGAAGAAATCCGTACTGCCCTGCCCACTTCACTGTTGCTCCAAGCAGAGGAAACTGCAGTTCTGAAATGCATCATAAAGCGTGAAGACTTCTGCCTGAAGTCCATACATGCCACAGAGTACATGTTGGACCCCAAGTCTGCTGGCAAAAGCATCCTGTCTGGTGCAGAGATCAACAAGGCCTATGGTGTCACTACCGTGTCTCGCCACCTTGGCCTGGATGAGGTTAAGGTTGTTGGCAGTCTGGCGAAGTACACTTCCAAGCAAGGGCTTTGGGAGGGAGATGCAATATGGCAGTCGTGCAAACATATCTCATCAGCCACCTGGTGGAAAGGACTTTGTGGATCTGAGGCTCTTTCCTCTGTTACCTCCATCATCCTCCAAATCCCACCAACATCAGCCGCCTTTTTCAGCCTGACAACAAGCCATCCTCAACAAGACTGGAAAGTGGTGGTTTTTGATGGTTTTTGCGACTGCACTTAAGCAACTTTCAAAGTTCTTGAAATGTTCCAGATTGATTGATCTTCATCTCTTAATATAATGATGAACTGTTTTTTCTCTTTACTTATTTTGAGCTGTTCTTGCCATAATATGGACTTGGTCTATCTTCTGTATACCACCTCTACCTTGTCACTAAACAACTGACTGGCTCAAACGCATTAAGAAGGAAAGAAATTCCACAACTTCTCTTTTAACAAGACCTCATGAAGCTGGTTGAGAGAATGCCAAGAGTGTGCAAAGCTGTCATCAAGGCAAATTATGGCTACTTTTAAGAATCTCAAATATGAAATATATTTTTGTGTGTGCACGCGCCTGCCTGCCTGCCTGCCTGCCTGCCTGCCTGCCTTCGGAAAGTAGTCAGACCCCTTGACTTTTTCCAAATGTTGTTACGTTAGCCTTATTTTAAAATTGATTAAATAAATAAATAAATCCTCTGCAATCTACACACAATACCCAATAATGACAAAGCGAAAACAGGTTTTTCTATTTATTTTTTTTTTGCAAATGTATTAAAAACAGAAATATTCAGCCCCTTTGCTATGAGAGCAAGGCCTTGGTCAGGAAAGTAACCAAGAACATGATGGTCACTCTGACAGAGCTCTAGAGTTCCTCTTTGGAGAAAGGAGAATATTCCAGAAGGACAACCATCTCTGCAGCACTCTTTATGGTAGAGTGGCCAGACAGAAGCCACTCCTCAGTAAAAGGCACATGACAGCCCGCTTGGAGTTTGCCAAAAGGCACCTAAAGACTCTGACCATGAGAAACAAGATTCCCTGGTCTGATGAAACCAAGACTGAACTCTTTGGCCTGAATGCCAAGCGTCACGTCTAGAGGAAACCTGGCAACATCCCTATGGTGAAGCATGGTGGTGGCAGCATCATGCTGTGGGGATGTTTTTCAGCAGCAGGGACTGGGAGACTAGTCAGGTTTGAGGCAAAGATGAACAGAGCAAAGTACAGAGAGATCCTTGATGAAAACCTTCTCCAGAGTGCTCAGGACCTCAGACTGGGGCTAAGGTTCACCTTCCAACAGGACAATGATCCTAAGCACACAGCCAAGACAACGCAGGAGTGGATTTAGTGGCCCAGCCAGAGCCCGGACCTCCTCAAACATCTCTGGAGAGAGCTGAAAATAGCTGTGCAGCAACGCTCCCCATCCAACCTGACAGAGCTTGAGAGGATCTGTAGAGAAGAATGGGAGAAGCTCCACAAAAACATGTGGCAAAATTGTAGTGTCATACCCAAGAAGAATTGAGGCTGTAATCACTGCCAAAGGTGCTTCAACAAAGTACTGAGTAAAGGATCTGAATACTTATGTAAATGTGATACTATTTTTATTAAAGTTGCAAACATTTCTGCAAACTTGTTTTTGATTTGTCGTTATTGGGTGTTGTGTGTAGATTGATGAGGAAATTGTTTTATTTATTCCATTTTAGAATAAGGCTGTAATGTAACAAAATGTGGAGGAAAAGTCAAGGGGTCTGAATACTTTCCGAAGCCACTGTATATACACAGAAAGAAAATACGAGCAATAGGAACCTCTCCACAAATCTTACATTTGGGATTTCTGGGAAGGTTTGAGTCACATGCATACCCATCCTGTACATCTCTTGTCTGGATTTTTGCCAGAAATATCATAAGATGCAAAAAATGTCAAATGGGCTATATTTCTTCCTGTTCCCCAGGTGTGGCAGTGTGGAGGTTCTCTGGAGATCCACCCCTGCTCCCATGTGGGCCACGTCTTCCCAAAGAAAGCCCCCTACGCCAGGCCCAAGTTCCTCCAGAACACGGTCCGTGCTGCCGAGGTGTGGATGGACACCTACAAACAGCATTTCTACAACAGAAACCCCCCTGCCAGGAAGGTAGAGTACTGTAGTACACTTTACAGTAAAATGTTAGCTTATTTTATCTCGCTCCCCATTGTCATATGATCAACGTGAGGTACAGTATTTTCAGTGAGTTGTCAGGGCTACAACAAAGCTACACCATTATGAGGTAGCTAGTGGTTAGAGCGTTGGGCCAGGAAACGAAAGGTTGCTGGATCGGATCAACAAGGTGAAAATATGTTGTTCTGCACCTGGGCAAGTGAGTTAACCCACTGTTCCCTGGGCGCCCAAGATGTGGATGGCGATTTCAGGCAGCCCCCCACACCTCTGAGGGGTTGGGTTAAATGCGGAAGACACATTTCAGTTGAAGGCATTCAGTTGTACAACTGACTAGGTATCCTCCTTTCCCTTAGTAGTGGAGGATGCAGTGATTGTAGATCGATCAGGCTGTAGAAATACCAATAATAAAGGCACTTATTGTAATGTGATAATGTCACTTATTGTAATGTGATAATGTCACTTATTGTAATGTGATAATGTCACTTATTGTAATGTGATAATGTCACTTATTGTAATGTGATAATGTCACTTATTGTAATGTGATAAAGTCACTTATTGTAATGTGATAGTCACTTATTGTAATGTGATAGTCACTTATTGTAATGTGATAGTCACTTATTGTAATGTGATAGTCACTTATTGTAATGTGCATAATCCCAACCGTTGATAAGAAGTAGCTCATGCTTCAGGACCAATCTGGAGATAAAAAAAACCCTAATCATGCACTCTGACATTTGTTTTGGTAAACCGCTGAGGGATGGGGCTTGAGAACTATAACCACTCTTACATTCTTAGAAAGAGCTTTGGACTGACCGTCCATGATATCAACATTATAGTTTGAACCATGTTTTGAAGCTAAACAGTGTTTGTTTACATTGACTTTGTTAACAAACAGCTGATATTTTGGGTTCTGATGGGGTTTGACAGTTGAACTAAGCTCATTTTTAAGATCTGTTCTTCAAGAATCAATGTCTTTATACTGTATCAAGGATCATCAACTAGATTCAGCCGCTGGATGGGGTTTTTCTTGAGGTCGGGGACTGGAACATAATAAAAAATATAAAATATTTGTAGCCGGAAAAATTGACCGCAAGAAGCCCAAACAGAGGTTTAAAATGATTATGTTTTAGTCAAACATTTCTTGTATTTATGTATGATCATGTGTCTCTCTGTGTGGGAATATTCGGGAACAGATTTCTTAATATAAATCACTTGGTGCTGATTTCCTGGTGTTTTTAGTCTTTTATGGCCAAATTTGTCCCTCAGGTATCCAGTTGGAGAACCCTACTGTATCATCCACACTCAACGTGGATGTAGCAACTCCTGATTGGCCCTTTAGAGCTGTGATAGTTCTACCAAGGATGGAACACCCTAGACGTGATTAATATTGTATCGTAATGGAGTAACTTGGATGGAGATGTTCTTCACCTGTCTAGGTGTCAGCAGTGGTTGATGAGGTTGTGTGTGTCCCTCTCAGCTTTCTTTGTGTTGCCTGATATCAAAGTCTCATGTTCATCTTGGTTTCACCTCATAAATTACATGATTAATGCCAGGCATCTTTGATCAAACAATAAATGACCCAACCAAAGGTAGCTGGAGACTGGGTGCCAGACTAGTGACAACCACTAGTCTTTTTTTGGGGTCTTTTTTTTGTCTAAACAAACCAGGTGTGTTTTCACAAAGAACCAAGCAGAAGTTAATGGGATGAAATGGAAAACAAAAAACCTACCTGAATTTTATTCAGTAAGAAACGGGTGTTTTCATTTTGCCGTTGCTAAATGTTTTGCTACGGTGTGCCCTAATGAATACACCTCTGGTTCATCAGTTGCCACAAACATGTTTGAATTCCCATCCCTTTGGTTTGTTCAAGGTGGGGAGAACCACTGCTATCAGTACTACACAGGTGTCCCGCTCACACCTGGCATCCAGGAAATCCTTCTCAATGACTTTCATTAAGGACACAACAGCAATGCACCACCCAGGAGTCAAACAGATTCAGGTTATCAGACC
This sequence comes from Oncorhynchus clarkii lewisi, assembly GCF_045791955.1. NCBI lineage: Eukaryota > Metazoa > Chordata > Actinopteri > Salmoniformes > Salmonidae > Oncorhynchus > Oncorhynchus clarkii. The sequence continues at coordinate 59,302,765 of NC_092164.1, forward strand.
AGGATGTAGCTACTTCATGTTGTCACCCAGTACCATCATGGTTAGTGTGTCATATCAGAGCACTCCTAGGATTGACATATTTGACCAGAGCTGCATTGAGGATTGCAGTGTAATCCAGCTTATTTACATGACATTTTTGTCATTCAGCAGACTCTCTTATACAGAGCAGTTTACGGGAGCAATTAGTGTTAAGTTCCTTGTACAAGGGCACATTGGCAGACTTTTCATAGTCTGCTCTTTGGTTACTAGCCCAACGCTCTAAACCGCTAGGCTACCTGCTGCGTCTTTTAGAGTTGTGTGTGTGTGTGTGTGTGTGTGGGCCTAATTTGTGAAATTCTGGAAATTGTTGCAAGCTAAAGTGTTATGTGTCAATGTTGTGTGTATCCATCCCTACTCAAATAAACGTGTTAGATGAAGTGTTATTTTTCCACAGGAGACCTATGGGGACATCTCAGAGAGGGTTGTCCTCAGAGAGAGACTGAAGTGTTATTTTTCCACAGGAGACCTATGGGGACATCTCAGAGAGGGTTGTCCTCAGAGAGAGACTGAAGTGTTATTTTTCCACAGGAGACATATGGGGACATCTCAGAGAGGGTTGTCCTCAGAGAGAGACTGAAGTGTTATTTTTCCACAGGAGACATATGGGGACATCTCAGAGAGGGTTGTCCTCAGAGAGAGGCTGAAGTGTAACAGCTTTGACTGGTACCTGAAGAACATCTACCCTGACCTGCATGTACCAGAGGACCGGGAGGGCTGGCATGGGGCGGTGAGTCTCTCTCTCTCTCCCCATCAATACGATTCAATATCTAAAGCACTCCAAAAAATGTAAACAACATAAAACATCGGTCCGTAATAAGTCGAAGCCAAAATGAACTCCTATGTCCTACCTCGTTGGCCTCCATGTAGATGTGAAATGAGCATGGTAATATCATTAAAATAGACTAGCATCTCCTACCCATTTTCCTTTGCCCTATTGCCTGCATACTTTTAGTTCTTCCGTATGTAAAAATGTATGCATTTCTTGCCCTCAGAACAGCCTCAATTCGTCAGGTCATGGACTCGACAAGGTGTCGAAAGCGTTCCACAGGGACACTTCCCGCAGTTGTGTCCAGTTGGCTGGAAGTCGTTTGGGTGGTGGATCATTCTTGATACACACTGGAAACTGTTGAGCGTAAAAACCCCAGCAGCATTGCAGTTCTTGACACAAACCAGTGTTTTTTTTATTTTTGTATTTTTTTTTTAACCTTTATTTAACTAGGCAAGTCAGTTAAGAACAAATTCTTATTTACAATGACGAACAGTGGGTTAACTGCCTGTTCAGGGGAAGAACGACAGATTTGTAACTTGTCGGCTCGGGGGTTTGAACTTGCAACCTTCCGGTTACTATTCCAACGCTCTAACCACTAGGCTACCCTGCCGCCCCAGTGTGCCTGCTACCTACTACCATACCCCGTTTGTCTTGCCCATTCACCCTCTGAATGGCACACATAATCCATGTCTTGCCCATTCACCCTCTGAATGGCACACATAATCCATGTCTCAATTGGCACAAGGCTTAAAAATCTTAACCTGTCTCTTCCCCTTAAATCCACTTTTCTTCAGTGTAGATGAAGGGGAGGAGACTGGTTAAAGGATTTTTAGGCCTTGAGACAATTGAGAAAAGGGTTGTGTATGTGTGTCAGTCTCAGTGTATGAAGCCTTCTTTACATCAGCAGTTGTCACTATGTACTACACAGAAATGCAGACCAAACTGCCAAAGATCCAGCAATGCAGAGGCAGAATCACCATGTCTCCTTTAATCTGACCCTCTTTGCAGTGATGGCAGATCTCATGATGCTAATCCGGATCATTCTCATCACAGGTGCGTAGCTCTGGGATCCATTCAGAGTGCCTGGACTACAACGCTCCGGAACACAGTCCCACGGGGGCGCACATCTCCCTCTTCGGTTGCCATGGGCAGGGCGGCAACCAGGTGATTTAAAAATGTCATGTCTTGTCAGTTTATTTTCTATCTCTCTCTCAACCCCCCTGATCCCACGTCCGTCTCCCTGATGGACGGACGGAGTGGTTACTCTGAATGTCACCCATATCCGGTGACCATCCACCTCATCTCAGCTATCTAGAATTTAGTGTCAAGTGAGATGCTGAGACATCTACAACTTTGGCTTAATGACAAAGTATCCAAAGTATCCTTTGGCTTAATGACAAAGTATCCTAAAGCATATTTTAGGCCTAAATCTACGTAAAACGTTTAAAAAAAAATACATTTATAGCTATGTTTCTAGTTAGTTTACAGGTACTTGCTGACTGTATGGATGTATATTTGATGTCCAGTCAGACAACAGGGAGTAGTGGAAGACATGCAGGCAGAGGCCATCTCTGATTACTCATTGATGCATCGCATCAGGTGTCCAACGCTACTAAAAGCACCATGTGTGTGACTGAAAATCAATGTTTCCACAGCCTGCACTGAAACGGAAACCTCTACCTTCTCTTTAGAGAGTTCACTCCTAGTTCCATTTAAAAGATACATGAGGGGGGTGCGAGCAGAGAGAGAGAGAGAGAGAAAAGGTGCGCAGAAAGAGAAGGTGCGCAGAAAGAGAAGGTGCGCAGAAAGAGAAGGTGCGCAGAGAGAGAGAGAGAGAGAGGCATGCAGGGAAAGTGGTGGAGGGAGAGAGGTGCTGGGGGGAGAGGGGTAGAGAGGCACGTGGGAAGGGAGGGAGGGAGAGAGAGGCTCGGGGGGAAGAGAGATGCGTGGTGGGGAGAGAGAGAGAGAGAGAGAGAGAGAGAGAGAGAGAAAGGCGCTTGGGGGAGAGAGGCGCGGGGGGAGGGAGAGGCACGCGGGGGGGAGGGAGAGAGCTGCGCGGGGGGAGGTAGAGGCGCAGGGAGAGAAGCTTGTGCGCGCGACAAGAGGGAGAGAGAGGCTCGGGGGGAAGAGAGACGCGTGGTGGGGAGAGGGAGAGAGAAAGGCGCTTGGGGGAGAGAGGCGCGGGGGGAGGGAGAGGTGCGCAAGGGAGAGAGAGGCGCGGGGGGAGGGAGAGAGGCGGGAGGGAGGGAGAGGCGCGCGGGGGAGGGAGGGAGAAGGAGGGGGGAGGGAGATCTGCCATCACTGCAAAGTGGGAGAGAGCTGCGCGGGGGGAGAGACACACATACACACAGAGAGACGTCTGGGAGGGGAAGAGAGAGACCCGTGGGGGAGAGAGAGAGAGAGAGACTCCGGGGGTGAAGAGAGAGAGGCGTGGCGGGGAGAGAGACTCCGGGGGTGAAGAGAGAGAGGCGTGGAGGGGAGAAAGAGAGAGAGAGAGTGGCGCGCGCCTCTCTCTTTCTCTCCCCCCTGCTTGCTCAACAGACATTACTTTAGACCTAGATCCAACCATTTCTCTCTTAAAAGTAAGCGATTCTTTTGGTGAAATCTCTTAACTGTTGAATGCTAATGTTTGGAGCTGCTGATTTGATAAGTAGAAGCACCGAGAGTAAACATTCATCCATTCCCCAGGTACGATGGTTACTATAATTCAGGTCTGCAGAGTTTAACCATGCATCTCTCTTTCCCCTAGTACTTTGAGTACACGACTCATAAGGAGATCCGCTATAACTCTGTGACGGAGCTGTGTGCCGAGGTCCCAGAGGGACAGACTTACATTGGGATGAAACACTGCCCCCACGACAGAACCCCTACACCCCCCACCATCATCTGGGAGTTCAGAGAGGTGAGTGATACAGATGCAAGCAAAAATGCATGTAAGCAGAAAAATGCTCTTACACACATACTCACTCACAGAAAAACACTACAGATGTTCATACTATGCACTACTGGGCTGATTGAATTGGTAAACACATGACAAGTTGTCTTGTCAGTCAGAAACAGACTGTATTCAACATAGCTGTTGTCTTACCTGTCTCTGTGTGACCACAGGACGGGACCATATACCACCCTCACTCAGACATGTGTGTCACCTCCTGCCGCACAGCCGAGGGGCGAGCGGACGTCCAGATGAGGACGTGCACCCCCGGGGACAAGCACCAGCGCTGGAAGTTTGAGAACGGGGGGAACTAGCTTCACCCTAACCCTAATTGACCTTTGACCTAAGTGCAATTACAGTTCCACGGTGGACGATTGAGAGGCATGATTTTTAAAGAGGGGTCCCAGCAAAGCCTCTCAGCAAACTACCTACTTGTTCCCTGTGGGAAGACTTCCTCATTTAAAGTGCCTTTGCAAACCAAGTGGGGTCCACACCAGAGGTGACAGTATTTATGCCCGTCTGTCAGAATGCCCTCGTTTTGTTGATCTTTCCTTCCTGTCACTATGGGAGCTTAAAAACAATAAGAAAGCTTGAAGGAACATTCCAGGATTGTCTAGTGGTGTCAGATCTAAAAGACTGGTTTCAAAGAGGATCAATGGCAGGCATCATGGGAGTTTTGTTTTTTAATTCAGTGGGATCAGCATAGATTCGAACAAGTACTGTTGCACTACAGAATGATTTTATAGAATATTTGTGTTTTTTTTACATGTAGACCACAACAAATAACTGAATTGTGTTGTCCTTAAAATAAGATAAAAAAGTTTAGTACATTAAAAGGATTCATTTAGAGGTCTGAATGATTACTCTTTTCTATGTGTGGTTAATCTGGGGGTTTGTAATTCAAAGATAACCCTTTGAGATAGCTGAATAAGTCCCAAAGCTTTGTATCATATGAGACGTAACTATACAAGCCCCATCTTGTTGTTGATGTGAAAGGGAGTTAAGAGGACCCTGTCATGCTAGGATACTGTATGTGTTCTACTCACCAGTGTCCGTCTCTCTGTTTGGAGACTGTTCAAAGTAGGTTGAAATTGGGCTATTCGAACAAGACTTGAAACACTTACAGTGAGGGAAAAAAGTATTTGATCCCCTGCTGATTTTGTACGTTTGCCCACTGACAAAGACATGATCAGTCTATAATTGTAATGATAGGTTTATTTGAACAGTGAGAGACAGAATAACAACAAAAAAATCCAGAAAAACGCATGTCAAAAATGTTATAAATTGATTTGCATTTTAATGAGGGAAATAAGTATTTGACCCCCTCTCAATCAGAAAGATTTCTGGCTCCCAGGTGTCTTTTATACAGGTAACGAGCTGAGATTAGAAGCACACTCTTAAAGGGAGTGCTCCTAATCTCAGTTTGTTACCTATATAAAAGACACCTGTCCACAGAAGCAATCAATCAATCAGATTCCAAACTCTCCACCATGGCCAAGACCAAAGAGCTCTCCAAGGATGTCAGGGATATGATTGTAGACCTACACAAGGCTGGAATGGGCTACAAGACCATCGCCAAGCAGCTTGGTGAGAAGGTGACAACAGTTGGTGCGATTATTCACAAATTGAAGAAACACAAAAGAACTGTCTATCTCCCTCAGCCTGGGGCTCCATGCAAGATCTCACCTCGTTGATTTGCAATGATCATGAGAACGGTGAGGAATCAGCCCAGAATGACACGGGAGGATCTTGTCAATGATCACAAGGCAGCAGGGACCAAAATCACCAAGAAAACAATTGGTAACACACTACGCCGTGAAGGACTGAAATTCTGCAGCGCCCGCAAGGTCCCCCTTCTCAAGAAAGCACATATACATGCCTGTCTGAAGTTTGCCAATGAACATCTGAATGATTCAGAGGACAACTGGGTGAAAGTGTTGTGGTCAGATGAGACCAAAATGGAGCTCTTTGGCATCAACTCAACTCGCTGTGTTTGGAGGAGGAGGAATGCTGCCTATGACCCCAAGAACACCATCCCCACCCTCAGACATGGAGGTGGAAACATTATGCTTTGGGGTGTTTTTCTGCTAAGGGGACAGGACAACTTCACCGCTTCAAAGGGACAATGGACGGGGCCATGTACCGTCAAATCTTGGGTGAGAACCTCCTTCCCTCAGCCAGTGCATTGAAAATGGGTCGTGGATGGGTATTCTAGCATGACAATGACCCAAAACACACGGCCAGGGCATCAAAGGAGTGGCTCAAGAAGAAGCACATTAAGGTCCTGGAATGGCCTAGCCAGTCTCCAAACCTTAATCCCATAGAAAATCTGTGGAGGGAGCTGAAGGTTCGAGTTGCCAAACGTCAGCCTCGAAACCTTAATGACTTGCAGAAGATCTGCAAAGAGGAGTGGGACAAAATCCCTCCTGAGATGTGTGCAAACCTGGTGGCCAACTACAAGAAATGTCTGATCTCTGTGATTGCCAACAAGGGTTTTGCCACCAAGTACTAAGTCATGTTTTGCAGAGGGGTCAAATACTTATTTCCCTCATTAAAATGAAAATCAATTTATAACATTTTTGACATGCGTTTTTCTGGATTTTTTTGTTGTTATTCTGTCTCTCACTGTTCAAATAAACCTACCATTAAAATTATAGACTGAGCATTTCTTTGTCAGTGGGCAAACGTACAAAATCAGCAGGGGATCAAATATTTTGTTTCCCTCGCTGTAAGCTTGTGCTAAGTGCAATTTTCGATTGCCTGAGGGTGGTGGGATGTCTGACATTGTTGTCTGGGAGTCTTCACTGTGCTGTGGATTCAAAAACAGGCTGATTTACTGGGTCTATGATGCCTCCAAAACGTGAGGCACAGTTACATTTTGGGGGCAGAATTCTTTTACACATTTTAATCTACAGAAAAATACAAATCCAATGTGCCTAACATACAATTATAAAGATGTTCATTTGACTTTCATAGTGGCAATATTCTCATATGAGTCTTGGTCTACAGTAATGTTGTCTGCTCTCTTCCAAGGCCTCCGCGTCGCAACTAACACAAGCATGTCACAGCATTGCTTACTTGTAGCATTTATGCTGTATCGTGCATCAATTGTTGATCTCTCAAGGGCTTGATTGTCTTAAACCTGCCACACAACAGATTCCTTTGTCTTTGACAGACTTACATCAACACCCGTACTCTGCTCTTACTCTCTCTCCTAACCTGAACCTTTCCTATAATATCTGGTTCCCTTGATTGGGATTCGAGAACCACATTATGGCCTTAATGATTCCGTGTTTGTTGCTATTGAAGTGCTTATTATTGAAATCAGTTGTACTGCCGCAGACTGTTCTTCCTAATTGTCTTTTTGTGGTCCTTTGCACTAGGGCATTTTTTTTTCTTCATATCAAATATTTGTAATGATTGTTTGATCATTCAAAATGACTCCAGCTTAATATGATATTTCTTGGTATAAAGGGACCTGAATGGCATGTGGTGTATTTAAACTACTGAACTGATTTAATAAGCACAAGAGGTGGTGGGGATTATTATTTGTACCAGTGAAGAATAAAAGGGTCAAAATAAAATTGGTGTTTACATTTTTTTAATTGAACCTTTATTTAACTAGGCATGCCAGTTAATTAAGAACAAATTGTTATTTACATTGGTGGCCTACCCCGGCCAGACCCTCCCCTAACCCAGAGCCCAACAGAGCTCCCGAGAGTTTTGGAGGATTGCTAGATCAATGCCTTTTAACTCACTGAACAATGACCATTAAAACAAGAATCCAAAATAGTTGGTTTTATTTCTCTTAGTACTGACACAAGACTCCAGTGAACTTTGACAAGCAAGAAAGGCTTTTCTTCACGATGTTTTTTTCCAAATGTACTGATTTAGCACCATCTAGTGGCAATGGAAGGAACCACTCAATGTCAAATGGGCAAGTGATGCCCTTTGAGGTTCAGTAAATATTGGTGCCCTTTTAATCCTTAAGAGTCTATTATAATCTAAGTAACCTAATCCCCATCAAAATCTGTCAGTTTAAACTAGAGATATGTGGTTGTTTTGCATAGACTGTGTCTCAATCCGCCTATGTCGGCCTTCCGCATCAGCGGTGAAAGGTGGCAAAGCTACATCGGTGTTTGTCAGACCACCAGACATCCCGAAAATCTGTCCCTTCACGAAAACGTCTGTAGCGTCTGAGCGGTTTGGTTATTATGACCACTATGGAAAGGGGAGAATCTTACGAACACGATGGTGTTCTCTATTTTGCTCTGACCCCTACCAGTGTCATGGGACGCCTCTCAAGGTAACCCATACAAACGAATGGAAGCATGGAGGCCGTTTTGTGCCAACAAAAATAAGGGTTTAAATCCCCAAAATATATATTTTCTGGGCTTTCTTATCTCCTAGATATAGGACAGACACTTCAAAACCTTATTCCTTATGATGAATATTTCAACAGTCTTTTTTTTTTTTTCATTTATGAATGTGTTATACAATTCGTTTCTATAGTAGTGAAGACCAAATTCAATATTTGAACAACAAAAAAGTATATGTAATTTTTTTTAATACTTAAAGGGGTCCTAAAATACTAAATCAAATAGAGAAATGATCCATGGTATGACCATCTTAAAACAATTCCATATGTTAACGTAGTACCCCCCTAACTGCTTTTTAAACCTTACCATGAGCAATACAACAATCAGGATGTCCAACATTCTGTAGGACATTACATGACCAGAGCCTCCGGTGTTTACTACTTATCCAAACAAATTACTCCATGGCTTTGTGTGAAATGGTAGAATAATCTTCAGGCTCAGTGAAGTGTAAGCCTAAATAGATTTTTCTGGACAGAAATGATGTAAATGACACTTGTGAAATGCTGTGCATGCATGTGCATTACTCTGGACAGCACCTTGAGATATTGCGTCATAACCACCGTGGAAATGAAGCCAATTAACTGGAGGTTGATATAGTACTATATTAGTTGGCTTCTTGACACTAATGCCATTACATGCACTACTGTCTGAGGAGAGTGTATGGACCATTGAATTTGCATTTGAAGTATCTCTCTTTTACATATTGTTTTATGTTTAATAGGTTAAGATAAATAATACATTTACCTGTTGGCCTACAAAATGAGTGTTAACTGTTTCTTTTTTATAAAAACGTCCTCATCCAGGCTAATATATGTTTTCCTCCAGAGATAGTAAGACAGACAGGTCAGTGTACCATGGTACCTTTTATCTTTGTTGTTTTGACAATAAGAGTATTCAATCAAACAGTATGGCACACAAATTACCTTCTCACTCTGAACAGTTACCTCAATTATTGATAATTTTAATTTGCTTCAAGATGTTTGCTTCAAACTAGATTATTTAAAATATATATAGGGCTAAGTGACATTTAACAGTGCTAAGAGAAATAATGTAAGAATATTTGTCCACAATGAAGATGACTTTGTAGCACCCGTAAATGTTAAATGTTAAATCATATATTTAATAACACAAGCTCTGTTCATACAAGAACACGGAATATCAGTGCATGAAAACTACAGTAAACTACAGTCACGTGATAATGTACTTTTTTTTTTTTTACTACTTGTTGCCAACCCGGAAGCAGTCAATTTAATGCTTCATGCATTTGCATAATTATGAATAGGACATCGAAACGAAGCAGCTGTAACATTGTTAAACTGTAACTCGTTTTTTTCCGTTTCAGTTTCCTGGAACGCAGAAGACATTGTTTGCACAGCGTCGTTTGTTGGTACAGCAACTCGTGACACTGGAGAAAGATTAGTGACTGATAAACTTCTGATAAACTTCTTAAATGTATCGACGTGTATGATTTTGTGCGGCTCGTTAACGGAAACCGTTGAAGTGTGTGAGTAGGTTGCAGGTAAAGAGCTACAATGTGACATAGTTCATGTAGGCTACATTGTGTCCGTGGCGCGAAGATAAGTAGGGTGCCGAACAAGGATTAGGATTTAGTGCTACTGTGACAGAATGAAGCGCTGGACACTTTAATTTGACCTTGATTTTTTTATTTATTTTTTAATTGGGTGTTATTGATAATCCATCAAGATAGCTACTCTAATCGGGTAAATCCATTTTTAACATCACGTTTATGGAGAAGTACTATTTCAATCAACTTTGACCAAGGAAGCCAATCGCTGGATGACAGAAAAAGACCGTTGACATTTGACTTGGCTAGTTAAATTTAGTCAACCCTGTTAAACATTTTGAAATAAAAAGTTGATTCAAGCAAACTAGGGGTACTTTTACATTGCGTAAAGTTATTATCAGAAGCCAGTTCATGGTGAATTTGGTGGATCTGGTTTGGTAATGCACCATGATGCTGTTGTAGCCCACGGGGTATGAACGTATCTCGTGAAGGAGGAAGGGAGACACGATGGCACTTTCCCGGAGAAGGAATCGATGGAAGTTGATAGTTTGCCTTTTTGGGGCGTCTATAGTGGGATATTTTATTTTAAACAGGCATAATAATCCCGGTGACATAGCTGGAACAAGTCGAAGAGAGGTTCCCACTGAGCAAGATATTGCAAATGAAATGCTTAAAAAGCCTGTTTATGACAAACCGCAGTTGGATTTAAATGCCTTGGGAGAAATGGGCAGAGCTGTCAAATTGAACCTCGTTGGAGAGGAGAAGAAAAAAGAGGAAGAAAGTATAAATAAACACCAGATTAATACCTATGTGAGTGATCTGGTATCTCTCCACCGCAGTCTACCCGAACGATGGAATCCTCTGTAAGTTGGCGTGAGTTTGAGTGTGGTGTTTATGATGTTTTCCCAACATTTCCTTGTGATAAGAGTATTTTATAGAGCTTTTCTAAAATATGACTGACTGAATATGAAGTAGGTTAGCCCCTCGCCATCAACCCATTGTGGAAAACCTCGTTGAATATTTCTAAATGCCTAAATGACAGGCAAGGCAATGCTTGATGTTGCAAGGTTGGATAAAGTCAGATCACTGACAAAGCTCGTTAAACTGTTTATTTTGAGTTTACTAAAGGGCCAGGAATTAGGTATTAAATGACTCGGTGCCTGTTAAGCCATGTGAAAAGAATGAATAAAGTCCTGCATCTCAGTCAGACATCCAAGCACCAGGGTAACCAACAACATTGACCAAAAACAAACAGATTTTCTTTCTTCCTAGATCAGATCAGCACTCCTACTCTTAGAATTTTTTTGAATACTGGCCCAGGTCTATTAGCCGGGGTGACAGATCTGTTTGTGCTATAATTACACTCCTTGTCATGCCAATGACAGTGAGTAAACAATGAGAAGCATGATGGAAAGGGGATGTCTGGGGTCAGGCTTGCTACAAATCTATAACAAGTGAACTCTTTCTCTTTACTTCTCCAGTTGTAAGGACCAGAAGTATGACTATAGGTCATTGCCATCCACTTCAGTGGTGATCGCCTTCTACAACGAGGCCTGGTCCACGCTGCTACGCACTGTCCATAGTGTCCTGGAGACCTCACCCGACAGACTGCTACGAGAGGTGGTGCTGGTGGACGACTATAGTGACAGAGGTACAATCATGTATATACAGTACCAGTCAAAAGTTTGGACACACCTACTCATTCAAGGGTTTTTCTTTATTTTTACTATTTTCTACATTGTAGAATAATAGTGAAGACATCAAAACTATGAAGTAACACATATGGAATCATGTAGTAACCAAAGAAAGAGTTAAACAAATCAAAATATATTTATATTTGCGATTCTTCAAAGTATCCACCCTTTGCCTGTGTGCTGATCTAGGACCAGGTGCCTCCTGTCAATGCAATTTGTATTAATTGTGATCTAAAAGGCTAAACTCTTACCCCGAGACCCTGTTTGTATGGGCCCAGATTTACAGACATGCTTGGCTAGAGTGACATCACTATGTCTGCCAAAGCCATTGTGAGCCAATATCTGATGAATATGACATTCAATATGTTAAGGTTAAAGAGATATAATGCGAACTCATCATCATCAAAGTTTCTGCTCTGTACTGAAAGTGTTCTACCTTGAAAACTTGACTGCTGACATGCACAATTTTAGGGGGATTGTGTTAACAACGGACTAATGAACAAAATACTAAAATGAATATTTTTAAGTGAACTTTAAGTATATTTGAATACCAGTTGGTTATCATGCAGCCTTACTCATAGGCCACAGTTTGTCACTTTCAGCACATGACGTAGTATTGGCCATGGGAGTCACTCCGAATATTTAATCAGATTTCTGACAAGTCGTTTACATTTTAGGCATTTAGCAGATGCTCTTATCCAGAGTGACTTACATTCGTATTAAGATAGCTAGGTGGGACAACCACACATCAGTCATAGTAAGTACCTTTTTCCTCAAAGTATCTATCAGCAAAGTTAGAGGTAGTAAGGGGAAAAAGAGTCAAGTGCCAGTGTTGGTTCACAATTATTATACTTTTGTGTGTGTTTTCTCTTAAGGATTAAAAGGGCACCAATATTTACTGAACCTCAAAGGGCATCACTTCCCCATTTGACATTGAGTGGTTCCTTCCATCGCCACTAGATGGTGCTAAATCAGTACATTTGGAAGAAAACATTGTGAAGAAAAGCCTTTCTTACTTGCTTGTCATTATCAATTAAACCACAAAGCGCAGGCACATCTGTTAGCAGCAGCACCCTGTTGTAACATTACACATACTGTACCTGCATGTTACACACATCCCAGTTGAGGAGATGTACACTCTTGTCGTGATACATAAACAGCCCTTTTGGTTCCCTGTCAGCTCATTTGAAGGAGCCCTTAGAAAACTACATCTCCAACTTGAAGAAGGTGCATCTGATCCGGGCCAGGAAGAGGGAGGGCCTGGTGCGGGCCAGGCTCTTGGGGGCCTCCATCGCCACGGGCGATGTGCTGACCTTTCTCGACTGCCACTGTGAATGTCACAAGGGCTGGCTGGAGCCCCTGCTCGACAGGTGAGAAACCCCGTATTGGGCCAGGTCAGGACTGTTCTTCAGTCTAGTCGTGGGACCTTAGTTTCCACATGTACAGTAGTGCCTCTCTCCATTCCTTCTACTTTGCGGTTGAATGTATCGTGCTGCTGTTCCATATGGTACCTGGTGAGGCCTTTCTCTCTGTCGTCACCCTGTTATACTGCAACCCCCTGCCCCATGCTTCCTTCTGCTCTCATCTCCTCTGCCCCAGGATAAAGGAGGAGCCGTCCGCTGTGGTGTGTCCCGTCATTGATGTCATCGACTGGAACACCTTCCAGTATCTAGGCAACCCCGGGGAACCCCAGATCGGAGGGTTTGATTGGCGGTTGGTCTTCACCTGGCACTCGGTGCCAGAGTATGAGCAGAAACGCAGGCGCTCTGCCATTGATGTCATCAGGTCTGTGGTACCCTACATTAGAAACAGGCACTCTGCCATTGATGACATCAGGTCTGTGGTACCCTACATTAGAAACAGGCACTCTGCCATTGATGACATCAGGTCTGTGGTACCGTACATTAGAAACAGGCGCTCTGCCATTGATGTCATCAGGTCTGTGGTACCCTACATTAGAAACAGGCGCTCTGCCATTGATGACATCAGGTCTGTGGTACCCTACATTAGAAACAGGTGCTCTGCCATTGATGACATCAGGTCTGTGGTACCCTACATTAGAAACAGGCACTCTGCCATTGATGTCATCAGGTCTGTGGTACCCTACATTAGAAACAGGCACTCTGCCATTGATGTCATCAGGTTTGTGGTACCGTACATTAGAAACAGGCACTCTGCCATTGATGTCATCAGGTCTGTGGTACCGTACATTAGAAACAGGCGCTCTGCCATTGATGACATCAGGGCTGTGGTACCCTACATTAGAAACAGGCGCTCTGCCATTGATGACATCAGGGCTGTGGTACCCTACATTAGAAACAGGCGCTCTGCCATTGATGACATCAGGGCTGTGGTACCCTACATTAGAAACAGGCGCTCTGCCATTGATGACATCAGGGCTGTGGTACCCTACATTAGAAACAGGCGCTCTGCCATTGATGACATCAGGTCTGTGGTACCCTACATTAGAAACAGGCGCTCTGCCATTGATGACATCAGGGCTGTGGTACCCTACATTAGAAACAGGCACTCTGCCATTGATGACATCAGGTCTGTGGTACCCTACATTAGAAACAGGCACTCTGCCATTGATGACATCAGGGCTGTGGTACCCTACATTAGAAACAGGCACTCTGCCATTGATGTCATCAGGTCTGTGGTGCCCTACATTAGAAACAGGCACTCTGCCATTGATGTCATCAGGTCTGTGGTACCCTACATTAGAAACAGGCACTCTGCCATTGATGACATCAGGTCTGTGGTACCCTACATTAGAAACAGGCACTCTGCCATTGATGACATCAGGTCTGTGGTACCCTACATTAGAAACAGGCGCTCTGCCATTGATGACATCAGGTCTGTGGTACCCTACATTAGAAACAGGCGCTCTGCCATTGATGACATTAGGGCTGTGGTACCCTACATTAGAAACAGGCACTCTGCCATTGATGACATCAGGTCTGTGGTACCCTACATTAGAAACAGGCACTCTGCCATTGATGTCATCAGGTCTGTGGTGCCCTACATTAGAAACAGGCGCTCTGCCATTGATGACATAAGGTCTGTGGTGCCCTACATTAGAAACAGGCGCTCTGCCATTGATGTCATCAGGTCTGTGGTGCCCTACATTAGAAACAGGCGCTCTGCCATTGATGACATCAGGTCTGTGGTGCCCTACATTAGAAACAGGCGCTCTGCCATTGATGATATCAGGGCTGTGGTACCCTACATTAGAAACAGGCGCTCTGCCATTGATGACATCAGGGCTGTGGTACCCTACATTAGAAACAGGCGCTCTGCCATTGATGACATCAGGGCTGTGGTACCCTACATTAGAAACAGGCGCTCTGCCATTGATGACATCAGGGCTGTGGTACCCTACATTAGAAACAGGCGCTCTGCCATTGATGACATCAGGGCTGTGGTACCCTACATTAGAAACAGGTGCTCTGCCATTGATGACATCAGGTCTGTGGTGCCCTACATTAGAAACAGGCGCTCTGCCATTGATGACATCAGGTCTGTGGTACCCTACATTAGAAACAGGCGCTCTGCCATTGATGACATCAGGTCTGTGGTACCCTACATTAGAAACAGGCGCTCTGCCATTGATGACATCAGGTCTGTGGTACCCTACATTAGAAACAGGCACTCTGCCATTGATGACATCAGGTCTGTGGTACCCTACATTAGAAACAGGCGCTCTGCCATTGATGTCATCAGGTCTGTGGTACCCTACATTAGAAACAGGCGCTCTGCCATTGATGACATCAGGTCTGTGGTACCGTACATTAGAAACAGGCGCTCTGCCATTGATGTCATCAGGTCTGTGGTACCCTACATTAGAAACAGGCGCTCCTCCATTGATGTCATCAGGTCTGTGGTACCCTACATTAGAAACAGGCGCTCTGCCATTGATGACATCAGGTCTGTGGTACCCTACATTAGAAACAGGCACTCTGCCATTGATGACATCAGGTCTGTGGTGCCCTACATTAGAAACAGGCGCTCTGCCATTGATGACATCAGGTCTGTGGTACCCTACATTAGAAACAGGCACTCTGCCATTGATGACATCAGGTCTGTGGTACCCTACATTAGAAACAGGCGCTCTGCCATTGATGTCATCAGGTCTGTGGTACCCTACATTAGAAACAGGCGCTCTGCCATTGATGACATCAGGTCTGTGGTACCGTACATTAGAAACAGGCGCTCTGCCATTGATGTCATCAGGTCTGTGGTACCCTACATTAGAAACAGGCGCTCCTCCATTGATGTCATCAGGTCTGTGGTACCCTACATTAGAAACAGGCGCTCTGCCATTGATGACATCAGGTCTGTGGTACCCTACATTAGAAACAGGCACTCTGCCATTGATGACATCAGGTCTGTGGTGCCCTACATTAGAAACAGGCGCTCTGCCATTGATGACATCAGGTCTGTGGTACCCTACATTAGAAACAGGCACTCTGCCATTGATGACATCAGGTCTGTGGTGCCCTACATTAGAAACAGGCGCTCTGCCATTGATGACATCAGGTCTGTGGTACCCTACATTAGAAACAGGCGCTCTGCCATTGATGTCATCAGGTCTGTGGTACCCTACATTAGAAACAGGCGCTCTGCCATTGATGACATCAGGGCTGTGGTACCCTACATTAGAAACAGGCACTCTGCCATTGATGACATCAGGTCTGTGGTACCCTACATTAGAAACAGGCGCTCTGCCATTGATGACATCAGGTCTGTGGTACCCTACATTAGAAACAGGCACTCTGCCATTGATGACATCAGGTCTGTGGTACCCTACATTAGAAACAGGCGCTCTGCCATTGATGTCATCAGGTCTGTGGTACCCTACATTAGAAACAGGCACTCTGCCATTGATGACATCAGGGCTGTGGTACCGTACATTAGAAACAGGCACTCTGCCATTGATGTCATCAGGTCTGTGGTGCCCTACATTAGAAACAGGCACTCTGCCATTGATGACATCAGGTCTGTGGTACCCTACATTAGAAACAGGCACTCTGCCATTGATGTCATCAGGTATGTGGTACCGTACATTAGAAACAGGCGCTCTGCCATTGATGACATCAGGTCTGTGGTACCCTACATTAGAAACAGGCGCTCTGCCATTGATGTCATCAGGTATGTGGTACCGTACATTAGAAACAGGCGCTCTGCCATTGATGACATCAGGTCTGTGGTACCGTATATTAGAAACAGGCACTCTGCCATTGATGACAGCAGGTCTGTGGTACCGCATATTAGAAACAGGCACTCTGCCATTGATGACATCAGGGCTGTGGTACCGTAACATCTTCTGTGTATCGGAAAGGTAAATATTCTAATCCTCAGTTAACTGTCAAGATATACATTTAACAATTTGATATGCATATTATGTAGAGATCAACAATTGTTATACATACCATAGGCTATATAATTTATCATAATAATGGAACAAGTTCTGAAGATCTGCTCTGTAAGCTGTGTGTGTTTTGGTCTCAGGTCTCCTACTATGGCTGGAGGGCTGTTTGCTGTCAGTAAGAACTATTTCCATTACCTGGGCACGTATGACACAGGCATGGAGGTGTGGGGAGGAGAGAACCTAGAGTTCTCATTCAGGGTGAGTGTGGGTGAGAGAGAGAACGAGCGAGAGTGATAGGTTTGGGCTTGCTGTACTCTGTGCAGTTAATCCATGCCTTTTTCCTGACGTTTCTGTGATAAGTTAAAAAACCCACTGGAATCCAGTAACCGATGGTCACCATACTGTTGTGAAATATGTGGGGATTCACACAAGGCTGCAATCTTTACACTTTCATTATATAACTAGGTCATCACTATGCAATTTTGGATAAACAAAAATGGCCTTTCTGTTCCCTAATCAAAATTACATTCAAGAACTTTGAACCAAAAGTTACCTCTGTCAATTAAGGTTCCACAGTCAATAAAGTTGCAACATTTGAAGAATTTAAACCAGCACAGAGGTCATGTTTTCCTTCAGTTACTTCCTGTGGAAAAGAACCAAACCGCCATACAACAACAGAACTTCCTTCCCTTTTAGAAAGACACACAAAGCTGTCCATTGTGCTGCCTGATTGAATCATGGTGTGTAGCTAATCATGTCATCGTGTTGCTGTTGTTGTTATTTAGATCTGGCAGTGCGGGGGCAGCCTGGAGATCCACCCCTGCTCCCACGTGGGCCACGTCTTCCCCAAGAAGGCCCCCTATTCACGGAGCAAGGCCCTGGCCAACAGCGTGCGTGCTGCTGAGGTCTGGATGGACGACTACAAGGAGTTGTACTACCACCGTAACCCCCACGCTCGCCTGGTAGGCCAGCCCTGAACAGGGACTAGCAAAATGTGTGGCTGCAGAGTTTGAAAGTGCATGGTGCTGTAATTGTGGGTCAGGACAAGTAGTGTATGGTGTTGTGATTGTGGGTCAGGGCCAGTAATGTATGGTGCTGTGATTGTGGCTCAGGACCAGTAGTTTATGGTGCTGTGATTGTGGGTCAGGACCAGTAGTGTATGGTGCTGTGATTGTGGGTCAGGACCAGTAGTGTATGGTGCTGTGATTGTGGGTCAGGACCAGTAATGTATGGTGCTGTGATTGTGGGTCAGGACCAGTAGTTTATGGTGCTGTGATTGTGGGTCAGGACCAGTAGTGTATGGTGCTGTGATTGTGGGTCAGGACCAGTAGTGTATGGTGCTGTGATTGTGGGTCAGGACCAGTAGTGTATGGTGTTGTGATTGTGGGTCAGGACCAGTAGTGTATGGTGTTGTGATTGTGGGTCAGGACCAGTAGTGTATGGTGCTGGGATTGTGGGTCAGGACCAGTAGTGTATGGTGCTGGGATTGTGGGTCAGGACCAGTAGTGTATGGTGTTGTGATTGTGGGTCAGGACCAATAGTGTATGGTGCTGTGATTGTGGGTCAGGACCAGTAGTGTATGGTGTTGTGATTGTGGGTCAGGACCAGTAGTGTATGGTGCTGTGATTGTGGGTCAGGACCAGTAGTTTATGATGTTGTGATTGTGGGTCAGGACCAGTAGTGTATGGTGCTGTGATTGTGGGTCAGGACCAGTAGTGTATGGTGTTGTGATTGTGGGTCAGGACCAGTAATGTATGGTGCTGTGATTGTGGGTCAGGACCAGTAGTGTATGGTGCTGTGATTGTGGGTCAGGACCAGTAGTGTATGGTGCTGTGATTGTGGGTCAGGACCAGTAGTGTATGGTGTTGTGATTGTGGGTCAGGACCAGTAGTGTATGGTGTTGTGATTGTGGGTCAGGACCAGTAGTGTATGGTGTTGTGATTGTGGGTCAGGACCAGTAGTGTATGGTGCTGGGATTGTGGGTCAGGACCAGTAGTGTATGGTGGTAATATGTCTGCATGCAGAGCTTTTCAAAGTAATGATCAAATTCACATAAAAGCATGCCTTGGAGGAGCACAACTTCCATTAACACTTGTGTTTCATACCTCTATGGTTAAGTTGGTTAAGAGCAGCCATCTTACACTGAAAGAAGGGAAAAGCCCTTCCTATTATATAATTTTTACCTCTGACACACACACACACACACACACACACTTCTCTCCGCCCCCTGCTCTCTAAATGCTCCCCTGATTGAGTGACACTTGGGATGCATGAGGACGAGACACAAGGTGACACTGCGTCCGGTGTGAGATTACCATTGAGAGGCACAACTCCACGCAGCAACTGTGGGCATCACCCACCTACCCTTCAGTTAGTCAGAGATGCTCCGTTCTGCGCCAACCCAGGTGCTAGGCTGCTAGCAGGCCTGGGTTCAAATACTAGTTGAAATTATTTCAAATACTTAAACTGGGCTTGATTTAGCTTGCCTGGCGCAATGGAACCAATGGAATAGTTAGAAAATTCCCCCCCACCCTCCGTCTCAGTTGGGTCAGAAACCAGCAATCTCTTTGTCTTTCTCTTCCGTTTCCAAACCTCTCAGGATATATTCAATTTAGAGCTGTGAGCTCTCTGCCTGGCATTCAGGTGAAGGGGAATGTGTCAGTGTGACCTTTTCAGTAGAACACTATGAGATACAATCGCTCTCAAGAATCCAGTGATTCAAATTGATAAAGCTCCTGTCAAGCAATGTTGTTTTCTAATGGTTGGACTAATGTTCCTCAGGGGCTTGTTTCCTGTTCAACTTTTAATTCACATAAGTTGAAACCTGCATTTTACTACTTTCTAACAGTAAGGGTTGCAAAATTCCAACTTTCCCCAGGTTTTCTAGAAATTCCGGTTGGAGCATTCCCGGATTTCCTGCGAATTCCTTCCTGATTCCAGGAATCTTCTAACTCGGGATGTCTGGAAAACCTGGGATGGTTAGGAAAGTTTTTGTAAGCCTAATCATTTCTGTAAGACTGCCCCCTACTGGCCCTTACTGCCCCCACCCTCCTGTCTCCCCTGACTGATTATCTTTCTCTGGGGTCTAAATAAATTGATGGGCAATCAATTAGAGATGTTCAGGCATGCCGCTCCCATCTTTCATCCTGTGGCGTTGCTCACCTTCGTCCAACAGGGGCTTGTCTCCAAACAGATGTTCCTGTCTCCAACACTCCTCTGTGGACCATAACTAACACCTAACAATCCCTCTGGACCAGTAGGAATTCAGTTTCAGAAACACAGTAAACCACCACACAGAAATAAAGAATAGCTGATATTGTAATGCTAATTGGGTTACCCCAAAATGTCCAGGTTTTCCAGACGTGCTGGTCGAAGGATTCCACATTTCCTGCTTCTTCCCCTCCTGATCTCTATTCTTCAGGAAGTGTCCTGCTTCTTCCCCTCCTGATCTCTATTCTTCAGGAAGTGTCCTGCTTCTTCCCCTCCTGATCTCTATTCTTCAGGAAGTGTCCTGCTTCTTCCCCTCCTGATCTCTATTCTTCAGGAAGTGTCCTGCTTCTTCCCCTCCTGATCTCTATTCTTCAGGAAGTTTCCTGCTTCTGCCCCTCCCTATTCTTCAGGAAGTTTCCTGCTTCTTCCCCTCTCTATTCTTCAGGAAGTGTCCTGCTTCTTCCCCTCTCTATTCTTCAGGAAGTGTCCTGCTTCTTCCCCTCTCTATTCTTCAGGAAGTGTCCTGCTTCTTCCCCTCTCTATTCTTCAGGAAGTGTCCTGCTTCTTCCCCTCTCTATTCTTCAGGAAGTGTCCTGCTTCTTCCCCTCTCTATTCTTCAGGAAGTTGTTTCCTGCTTCTTCCCCTCTCTATTCTTCAGGAAGTTGTTTCCTGCTTCTTCCCCTCTCTATTCTTCAGGAAGTTGTTTCCTGCTTCTTCCCCTCTCTATTCTTCAGGAAGTTGTTTCCTGCTTCTTCCCCTCTCTATTCTTCAGGAAGTTGTTTCCTGCTTCTTCCCCTCCTGATCTCTATTCTTCAGGAAGTTGTTTCCTGCTTCTGCCCCTCTCTATTCTTCAGGAAGTTGCTTCCTGCTTCTGCTTGCCTGAGTTAGAATACCTCAGGATAAGCCATCATGTTTTCCAAGAGTTTTCAGCTGTATTTTTAGTGGGGTGGGTCGAATGCTTCAAGTTCCTCAATGTCCACATCACTAAAGATCTATCATGGTCCAAACACACCAACAGTCATGAAGAGGACACAACAATGCCTCTTCCCCCTCTGGAGGCTGAAAAGATTTGGCATGTGCCTCATATCCTCAAAACGTTCTACAGCTGCACCATTGAGAGCATTATTTTACTTTCTGCATCACCACTTGATATGGCAACTGCTTGGCATCCGACCGTACGGCCCAGTACATCACTGGAGCAGAGCTCTCTGCCGAGCTCCATGTATCCTCTATACCAGGCAGGTAGGCCCTAAAAAATGTCAAATCTTCCAGCCACCCAAGTCGTACACTGTTCTCTCTGCTATCGCACAGCAAGTGGTACGGATGCACCAAGTCTAGAACCAACAAGACCCTGAACAACTTCTACCCCCGAGCCATAAGACTGCAAAATAGTTAGCTAATCAAATAGCTACCCAGACTATCTATATTGACCCTTTTTGCACAAACTTTTTTGGACTCCTTGCAAACGGTGCTGCTACTGTTTATTATTTCACTTTATTCCTAGTTATTAGTACAGTTGAAGTCGGAAGTTACATACATCTTAGCCAAATACATTTAAACTCAGTTTTTCACAATTCCTGACATTTAATCCTAGTAAGAATTCCCTGTCTTAGGTCAGTTAGGATCACCACTCTATTTTAAGAATGTGAAATGTCAGAATGATTTAGTTCAGCTTTTGTTTCTTTCATCACATTCCCAGTGGGTCAGAAATTTACATACACTCAATTAGTATTTGGTAACATTCCCTTTAAATTGTTTAACTTGGGTCAAATGTTTTGGGTAGCCTCCACAAGTTTCCCACAATAAGTTGGGTGAATTTTGGCCCATTCCTCCTGACAGAGCTGGTGTAACTGAGTCAGGTTTGTAGGCCTCCTTGCTCACACACGCTTTTTCAGTTCTGCCCACAAATTTTCGATGGGATTGAGGTCAGGGCTTTGTGATGGCCACTCCAATACCTTGACTTTATTGTCCTTAAGCCATTTTGCCACAACTTTGTAAGCATGCTTGGGGTCATTGTCCATTTGGAAGACCCATTTGCGACCAAGCTTTAACTGACTGATGTCTTGAGATGTTGCTTCAATATATCCACATAATTGTGGTGTTCTTTGGCTTGCAAGCCTCCCCCTTTTCCTCCAAACATAACGATGGTCATTATGGCCAAACGGTTCTATTTTTGTTTCATCAGACCAGAGGACATTTCTCCAAAAAAGCATGATCTTTGTCCCCATGTGCAGTTGCAAACCGTAGTCTGGCTTTTTTATGGTGGTTTTGGAGCAGTGCCTTCTTCCATGCTGAGCGGTCTTTCAGGTTCTGTTCGATATAGCACGTATAAAGTAGATGTCCTAACCGACTTTCCAAAGCTATAGTTTGTTAACAAGAAATTTGTGGAGTGGTTGAATAACGAGTTTTAATGACTCCAACCTAAGTGTATGTAAACTTCCAACATCAACTGTACATATATCGACTCAGTACTGGTACCTTGTGTATATAGCCGAGTTATCGTTACTCAGTTTATTTGTTCTGACTTGTTTGACTTTTCTATTATTTCTCTATTTTATTTTTCTTTGCATTTCACTGTTACTCTACACCTGTTGTTTATGAAGCATCTGACAAATCAAATTTGATTTCTGAAAAACCTTGGGAATTTTGCAACCCTAGACTGTGGCTTGGAGTGTATTTGTGCTAACAGTGACCAGGATGCAGTGGTGGTCTGCTAGTGGGAAGTGTTTGTGTGTGTGGGAGGAGTGTTTACGTTTGAGTTGAGATTGTGTACAACAAAAGAGGAATGTGATGCAAAAGTCTGTTTTTGAGTGTCAGTGTACGTGGTGGTTTTGTGATTTGTGTGTTTATGGGAACTTTTTTGAAAAACCATAGATGGTGATGTTTGTCAGTTCACAGAATAATACCCAGAGACTCAAACAGACAGGAAGTCAGTTGAACATTTACTTCTGAGCTCATGACTGCATGGCCTCAAAATAAATCTAATTGTATAATTTTAAAGTCTCTTGTTGTTGTTGTTGTTGTTGTTGTTGTTAGGAAGCCTTTGGGGACGTGACAGACAGGAGGAGGCTCAGGACCCAGCTGGGATGTAAGGACTTCAAGTGGTACCTGGAGAACATTTATCCTGATATCCACGTCCCTGAGGACAGCCCTGGGATGTTTGGAATGGTGAGGAGAATGATGCCATTTTGACTCCAACGTTGTATTAGTTAGGCACCAAACCGAAGGAGACAGACCGAAACTACCTGAACCTGTCCAATAAGAAACACATGTTGTTTTCAACCCAGGCGACCTCACATTTGCACAATGTAATTCAAGTGAAAGTCACCCAGTAAAATACTACTTGTCTAAAGGTATTTGGTTTTAAATATACTTAAGTATCAAAAGTAAATGGAATTGTTAAAATAAACTGAATTATTAAGTTTCAAAAGTAAAAGTATAAATCATTTTAACTTCCTTATATAGACATCCCTATGCTATTTTGTTTTTTTGTTAACGGATAGCCAGGGGCACACTCCAACACTCAGACATAACTTACGAACTAAGCGTTTGTGTTTAGTGAGTCCACCAGATCAGTGGCAGTAGGGATGACCAGGGATGTTCTCTTGATAAGTGTGTGAATTGGACCATTTTCCTGTCAAAATGTACTTTTGGGTGTCAGGTGTCAGGAAAAATGTATGGAGTTAAAATGTACATTATTTTCTTTATGAATGTAGTGAAGTAAAAGTTGGCAAAAATATAAATAGTTAAGTACAGATACCATTAAACCTGACATAAGTAAAAAATACTTTAAAGTACTACTTAAGTAAATGTACCACATTCATGAATCTGCGTTTATTAAAGAGATAGTGCACTCAAGTGGGTTATCATAGACAACTTGACTGAACTTTCCCTTGACTCCCCACACTCATAGCTGTACTTTAACAGCAGCATCTGCATGTTGTTTCCCTTTAGCTGAAGAACAGAGGCATGTCCAGCTACTGCTTTGACTACAACCCTCCAGACGACCATAACCTGGTGGGCCACCGGATCATCCTCTACCCCTGTCATGGCATGGGACAAAACCAGGTAGCTATAGCTCCATCTTTACTCTCTATGTCCTTCATTTAAAACCAGGTAGCTATAGCTCCATCTTTAGTCTCCACATCCTTCATGTAAAACCAGGTAGCTATATCTCCATCTTTACTCTCCATGTCCTTCATTTAAAACCAGGTAGCTATAGCTCCATCTTTACTCTCCATGTCCTTCATTTAAAACCAGGTAGCTATGGCTCCATCTTTACTCTCTATGTCCTTCATTTAAAACCAGGTAGCTATAGCTCCATCTTTACTCTCTATGTCCTTCATTTAAAACCAGGTAGCTATAGCTCCATCTTTACTCTCTATGTCCTTCATTTAAAACCAGGTAGCTATAACTCCATCTTTAGTCTCCACATCCTTCATTTAAAACCAGGTAGCTATAGCTCCATCTTTACTCTCTATGTCCTTCATTTAAAACCAGGTAGCTATAGCTCCGTCTTTACTCTCCTTGTCCTTCATTTAAAACCAGGTAGCTATGGCTCCATAATACTCTCCATGTCCTTCATTTAAAACCAGGTAGCTATAGCTCCATCTTTACTCTCCATGTCCTTCATTTAAAACCAGGTAGCTATAGCTCCATAATACTCTCCATGTCCTCATTTAAAACCAGGTAGCTATGGCTCCATAATACTCTCCATGTCCTTCATTTAAAACCAGGTAGCTATGGCTCCATAATACTCTCCATGTCCTTCATTTAAAACCAGGTAGCTATAGCTCCATAATACTCTCCACATCCTTCATTTAAAACCAGGTAGCTATGGCTCCATCTTTAGTCTCCATGTCCTTCATTTAAAACCAGGTAGCTATAGCTCCATCTTTACTCTCTATGTCCTTCATTTAAAACCAGGTAGCTATAGCTCCATCTTTACTCTCCATGTCCTCATTTAATACCAGGTAGCTATGGCTCCATAATACTCTCCATGTCCTCATTTAAAACCAGGTAGCTATAGCTCCATAATACTCTCCATGTCCTCATTTAAAACCAGGTAGCTATAGCTCCATAATACTCTCCATGTTCTTCATTTAAAACCAGGTAGCTATAGCTCCATAATACTCTCCATGTCCTTCATTTAAAGCCAGGTAGATATATCTCCATCTTTACTCTCCATGTCCTTCATTTAAAACCAGGTAGCTATAGCTCCATAATACTCTCCATGTCCTTCATTTAAAACCAGGTAGCTATATCTCCATCTTTACTCTCCATGTCCTTCATTTAAAACCAGGTAGCTATAGCTCCATAATACTCTCCATGTCCTTCATTTAAAACCAGGTAGATATATATCCATCTTTACTCTCCATGTCCTTCATTTAAAACCAGGTAGCTATATCTCCATCTTTACTCTCTATGTCCTTCATTTAAAACCAGGTAGCTATGGCTCCATCTTTACTCTCTATGTCCTTCATTTAAAACCAGGTAGCTATGGCTCCATAATACTCTCCATGTCCTTCATTTAAAACCAGGTAGCTATAGCTCCATCTTTACTCTCTATGTCCTTCATTTAAAACCAGGTAGCTATGGCTCCATAATACTCTCCATGTCCTTCATTTAAAGCCAGGTAGATATATCTCCATCTTTACTCTCCATGTCCTTCATTTAAAACCAGGTAGCTATAGCTCCATAATACTCTCCATGTCCTTCATTTAAAACCAGGTAGCTATATCTCCATCTTTACTCTCCATGTCCTTCATTTAAAACCAGGTAGCTATAGCTCCATAATACTCTCCATGTCCTTCATTTAAAACCAGGTAGATATATCTCCATCTTTACTCTCCATGTCCTTCATTTAAAACCAGGTAGCTATATCTCCATCTTTACTCTCTATGTCCTTCATTTAAAACCAGGTAGCTATGGCTCCATCTTTACTCTCTATGTCCTTCATTTAAAACCAGGTAGCTATGGCTCCATAATACTCTCCATGTCCTTCATTTAAAACCTGGTAGCTATAGCTCCATCTTTAGTCTCCATGTCCTTCATTTAAAACCAGGTAGCTATAGCTCCATCTTTACTCTCTATATCCTTCATTTAAAACCAGGTAGCTATAGCTCCATCTTTAGTCTCCATGTCCTTCATTTAAAACCAGGTAGCTATAGCTCCATCTTTACTCTCTATGTCCTTCATTTAAAACCAGGTAGCTATAGCTCCATCTTTAGTCTCCACATCCTTCATTTAAAACCAGGTAGCTATAGCTCCATCTTTACTCTCCTTGTCCTTCATTTAAAACCAGGTAGCTATGGCTCCATAATACTCTCCATGTCCTTCATTTAAAACCAGGTAGCTATAGCTCCATCTTTACTCTCCATGTCCTTCATTTAAAACCAGGTAGCTATAGCTCCATAATACTCTCCATGTCCTCATTTAAAACCAGGTAGCTATGGCTCCATAATACTCTCCATGTCCTTCATTTAAAACCAGGTAGCTATAGCTCCATAATACTCTCCATGTCCTTCATTTAAAACCAGGTAGCTATGGCTCCATAATACTCTCCATGTCCTTCATTTAAAACCAGGTAGCTATAGCTCCATCTTTACTCTCCACATCCTTCATTTAAAACCAGGTAGCTATAGCTCCATCTTTACTCTCTATGTCCTTCATTTAAAACCAGGTAGCTATAGCCCCATCTTTACTCTCCTTGTCCTTCATTTAAAACCAGGTAGCTATGGCTCCATAATACTCTCCATGTCCTTCATTTAAAACCAGGTAGCTATAGCTCCATCTTTACTCTCCATGTCATTCATTTAAAACCAGGTAGCTATAGCTCCATAATACTCTCCATGTCCTCATTTAAAACCAGGTAGCTATGGCTCCATAATACTCTCCATGTCCTTCATTTAAAACCAGGTAGCTATGGCTCCATAATACTCTCTATGTCCTTCATTTAAAACCAGGTAGCTATAGCTCCATCTTTACTCTCCATGTCCTCATTTAATACCAGGTAGCTATGGCTCCATAATACTCTCCATGTCCTCATTTAAAACCAGGTAGCTATAGCTCCATAATACTCTCCATGTCCTCATTTAAAACCAGGTAGCTATAGCTCCATAATACTCTCCATGTCCTCATTTAAAACCAGGTAGCTATAGCTCCATAATACTCTCCATGTTCTTCATTTAAAACCAGGTAGCTATAGCTCCATAATACTCTCCATGTCCTTCATTTAAAGCCAGGTAGATATATCTCCATCTTTACTCTCCATGTCCTTCATTTAAAACCAGGTAGCTATAGCTCCATAATACTCTCCATGTCCTTCATTTAAAACCAGGTAGCTATATCTCCATCTTTACTCTTCATGTCCTTCATTTAAAACCAGGTAGCTATAGCTCCATAATACTCTCCATGTCCTTCATTTAAAACCAGGTAGATATATCTCCATCTTTACTCTCCATGTCCTTCATTTAAAACCAGGTAGCTATATCTCCATCTTTACTCTCTATGTCCTTCATTTAAAACCAGGTAGCTATGGCTCCATCTTTACTCTCTATGTCCTTCATTTAAAACCAGGTAGCTATGGCTCCATAATACTCTCCATGTCCTTCATTTAAAACCAGGTAGCTATGGCTCCATAATACTCTCCATGTCCTTCATTTAAAACCAGGTAGCTATAGCTCCATCTTTACTCTCCATGTCATTCATTTAAAACCAGGTAGCTATAGCTCCATAATACTCTCCATGTCCTCATTTAAAACCAGGTAGCTATGGCTCCATAATACTCTCCATGTCCTTCATTTAAAACCAGGTAGCTATGGCTCCATAATACTCTCTATGTCCTTCATTTAAAACCAGGTAGCTATAGCTCCATCTTTACTCTCCATGTCCTCATTTAATACCAGGTAGCTATGGCTCCATAATACTCTCCATGTCCTCATTTAAAACCAGGTAGCTATAGCTCCATAATACTCTCCATGTCCTCATTTAAAACCAGGTAGCTATAGCTCCATAATACTCTCCATGTCCTCATTTAAAACCAGGTAGCTATAGCTCCATAATACTCTCCATGTTCTTCATTTAAAACCAGGTAGCTATAGCTCCATAATACTCTCCATGTCCTTCATTTAAAGCCAGGTAGATATATCTCCATCTTTACTCTCCATGTCCTTCATTTAAAACCAGGTAGCTATAGCTCCATAATACTCTCCATGTCCTTC
The DNA here is from genome assembly GCF_045791955.1 of Oncorhynchus clarkii lewisi. Lineage (NCBI taxonomy): Eukaryota > Metazoa > Chordata > Actinopteri > Salmoniformes > Salmonidae > Oncorhynchus > Oncorhynchus clarkii. The sequence goes on from NC_092164.1 coordinate 59,330,909, forward strand.
ATTTAAAACCAGGTAGCTATATCTCCATCTTTACTCTTCATGTCCTTCATTTAAAACCAGGTAGCTATAGCTCCATAATACTCTCCATGTCCTTCATTTAAAACCAGGTAGATATATCTCCATCTTTACTCTCCATGTCCTTCATTTAAAACCAGGTAGCTATATCTCCATCTTTACTCTCTATGTCCTTCATTTAAAACCAGGTAGCTATGGCTCCATCTTTACTCTCTATGTCCTTCATTTAAAACCAGGTAGCTATGGCTCCATAATACTCTCCATGTCCTTCATTTAAAACCAGGTAGCTATATCTCCATCTTTACTCTCCATGTCCTTCATTTAAAACCAGGTAGCTATAGCTCCATAATACTCTCCATGTCCTTCATTTAAAACCAGGTAGATATATCTCCATCTTTACTCTCCATGTCCTTCATTTAAAACCAGGTAGCTATATCTCCATCTTTACTCTCTATGTCCTTCATTTAAAACCAGGTAGCTATGGCTCCATCTTTACTCTCTATGTCCTTCATTTAAAACCAGGTAGCTATGGCTCCATAATACTCTCCATGTCCTTCATTTAAAACCAGGTAGCTATAGCTCCATCTTTACTCTCTATGTCCTTCATTTAAAACCAGGTAGCTATGGCTCCATCTTTACTCTCTATGTCCTTCATTTAAAACCTGGTAGCTATAGCTCCATCTTTAGTCTCCATGTCCTTCATTTAAAACCAGGTAGCTATAGCTCCATCTTTACTCTCTATATCCTTCATTTAAAACCAGGTAGCAATAGCTCCATCTTTAGTCTCCATGTCCTTCATTTAAAACCAGGTAGCTATAGCTCCATCTTTAGTCTCCATGTCCTTCATTTAAAACCAGGTAGCTATAGCTCCATCTTTACTCTCTATGTCCTTCATTTAAAACCAGGTAGCTATAGCTCCGTCTTTTTCTCTCCTTGTCCTTCATTTAAAACCAGGTAGCTATGGCTCCATAATACTCTCCATGTCCTTCATTTAAAACCAGGTAGCTATAGCTCCATCTTTACTCTCCATGTCCTTCATTTAAAACCAGGTAGCTATAGCTCCATAATACTCTCCATGTCCTCATTTAAAACCAGGTAGCTATGGCTCCATAATACTCTCCATGTCCTTCATTTAAAACCAGGTAGCTATGGCTCCATAATACTCTCCATGTCCTTCATTTAAAACCAGGTAGCTATAGCTCCATAATACTCTCCACATCCTTCATTTAAAACCAGGTAGCTATGGCTCCATCTTTAGTCTCCATGTCCTTCATTTAAAACCAGGTAGCTATAGCTCCATCTTTACTCTCTATGTCCTTCATTTAAAACCAGGTAGCTATAGCTCCATCTTTACTCTCCATGTCCTCATTTAATACCAGGTAGCTATGGCTCCATAATACTCTCCATGTCCTCATTTAAAACCAGGTAGCTATAGCTCCATAATACTCTCCATGTCCTCATTTAAAACCAGGTAGCTATAGCTCCATAATACTCTCCATGTTCTTCATTTAAAACCAGGTAGCTATAGCTCCATAATACTCTCCATGTCCTTCATTTAAAGCCAGGTAGATATATCTCCATCTTTACTCTCCATGTCCTTCATTTAAAACCAGGTAGCTATAGCTCCATAATACTCTCCATGTCCTTCATTTAAAACCAGGTAGCTATATCTCCATCTTTACTCTCCATGTCCTTCATTTAAAACCAGGTAGCTATAGCTCCATAATACTCTCCATGTCCTTCATTTAAAACCAGGTAGATATATATCCATCTTTACTCTCCATGTCCTTCATTTAAAACCAGGTAGCTATATCTCCATCTTTACTCTCTATGTCCTTCATTTAAAACCAGGTAGCTATGGCTCCATCTTTACTCTCTATGTCCTTCATTTAAAACCAGGTAGCTATGGCTCCATAATACTCTCCATGTCCTTCATTTAAAACCAGGTAGCTATAGCTCCATCTTTACTCTCTATGTCCTTCATTTAAAACCAGGTAGCTATGGCTCCATAATACTCTCCATGTCCTTCATTTAAAGCCAGGTAGATATATCTCCATCTTTACTCTCCATGTCCTTCATTTAAAACCAGGTAGCTATAGCTCCATAATACTCTCCATGTCCTTCATTTAAAACCAGGTAGCTATATCTCCATCTTTACTCTCCATGTCCTTCATTTAAAACCAGGTAGCTATAGCTCCATAATACTCTCCATGTCCTTCATTTAAAACCAGGTAGATATATCTCCATCTTTACTCTCCATGTCCTTCATTTAAAACCAGGTAGCTATATCTCCATCTTTACTCTCTATGTCCTTCATTTAAAACCAGGTAGCTATAGCTCCATAATACTCTCCATGTCCTTCATTTAAAACCAGGTAGATATATCTCCATCTTTACTCTCCATGTCCTTCATTTAAAACCAGGTAGCTATATCTCCATCTTTACTCTCTATGTCCTTCATTTAAAACCAGGTAGCTATGGCTCCATCTTTACTCTCTATGTCCTTCATTTAAAACCAGGTAGCTATGGCTCCATAATACTCTCCATGTCCTTCATTTAAAACCAGGTAGCTATAGCTCCATCTTTACTCTCTATGTCCTTCATTTAAAACCAGGTAGCTATGGCTCCATCTTTACTCTCTATGTCCTTCATTTAAAACCTGGTAGCTATAGCTCCATCTTTAGTCTCCATGTCCTTCATTTAAAACCAGGTAGCTATAGCTCCATCTTTACTCTCTATATCCTTCATTTAAAACCAGGTAGCAATAGCTCCATCTTTAGTCTCCATGTCCTTCATTTAAAACCAGGTAGCTATAGCTCCATCTTTAGTCTCCATGTCCTTCATTTAAAACCAGGTAGCTATAGCTCCATCTTTACTCTCTATGTCCTTCATTTAAAACCAGGTAGCTATAGCTCCGTCTTTACTCTCCTTGTCCTTCATTTAAAACCAGGTAGCTATGGCTCCATAATACTCTCCATGTCCTTCATTTAAAACCAGGTAGCTATAGCTCCATCTTTACTCTCCATGTCCTTCATTTAAAACCAGGTAGCTATAGCTCCATAATACTCTCCATGTCCTCATTTAAAACCAGGTAGCTATGGCTCCATAATACTCTCCATGTCCTTCATTTAAAACCAGGTAGCTATGGCTCCATAATACTCTCCATGTCCTTCATTTAAAACCAGGTAGCTATAGCTCCATAATACTCTCCACATCCTTCATTTAAAACCAGGTAGCTATGGCTCCATCTTTAGTCTCCATGTCCTTCATTTAAAACCAGGTAGCTATAGCTCCATCTTTACTCTCTATGTCCTTCATTTAAAACCAGGTAGCTATAGCTCCATCTTTACTCTCCATGTCCTCATTTAATACCAGGTAGCTATGGCTCCATAATACTCTCCATGTCCTCATTTAAAACCAGGTAGCTATAGCTCCATAATACTCTCCATGTCCTCATTTAAAACCAGGTAGCTATAGCTCCATAATACTCTCCATGTTCTTCATTTAAAACCAGGTAGCTATAGCTCCATAATACTCTCCATGTCCTTCATTTAAAGCCAGGTAGATATATCTCCATCTTTACTCTCCATGTCCTTCATTTAAAACCAGGTAGCTATAGCTCCATAATACTCTCCATGTCCTTCATTTAAAACCAGGTAGCTATATCTCCATCTTTACTCTCCATGTCCTTCATTTAAAACCAGGTAGCTATAGCTCCATAATACTCTCCATGTCCTTCATTTAAAACCAGGTAGATATATATCCATCTTTACTCTCCATGTCCTTCATTTAAAACCAGGTAGCTATATCTCCATAATACTCTCCATGTCCTTCATTTAAAACCAGGTAGCTATAGCTCCATCTTTACTCTCCATGTCCTTCATTTAAAACCAGGTAGCTATAGCTCCATAATACTCTCCATGTCCTCATTTAAAACCAGGTAGCTATGGCTCCATAATACTCTCCATGTCCTTCATTTAAAACCAGGTAGCTATAGCTCCATAATACTCTCCATGTCCTTCATTTAAAACCAGGTAGCTATGGCTCCATAATACTCTCCATGTCCTTCATTTAAAACCAGGTAGCTATAGCTCCATCTTTACTCTCCACATCCTTCATTTAAAACCAGGTAGCTATAGCTCCATCTTTACTCTCTATGTCCTTCATTTAAAACCAGGTAGCTATAGCCCCATCTTTACTCTCCTTGTCCTTCATTTAAAACCAGGTAGCTATGGCTCCATAATACTCTCCATGTCCTTCATTTAAAACCAGGTAGCTATAGCTCCATCTTTACTCTCCATGTCATTCATTTAAAACCAGGTAGCTATAGCTCCATAATACTCTCCATGTCCTCATTTAAAACCAGGTAGCTATGGCTCCATAATACTCTCCATGTCCTTCATTTAAAACCAGGTAGCTATGGCTCCATAATACTCTCTATGTCCTTCATTTAAAACCAGGTAGCTATAGCTCCATCTTTACTCTCCATGTCCTCATTTAATACCAGGTAGCTATGGCTCCATAATACTCTCCATGTCCTCATTTAAAACCAGGTAGCTATAGCTCCATAATACTCTCCATGTCCTCATTTAAAACCAGGTAGCTATAGCTCCATAATACTCTCCATGTCCTCATTTAAAACCAGGTAGCTATAGCTCCATAATACTCTCCATGTTCTTCATTTAAAACCAGGTAGCTATAGCTCCATAATACTCTCCATGTCCTTCATTTAAAGCCAGGTAGATATATCTCCATCTTTACTCTCCATGTCCTTCATTTAAAACCAGGTAGCTATAGCTCCATAATACTCTCCATGTCCTTCATTTAAAACCAGGTAGCTATATCTCCATCTTTACTCTTCATGTCCTTCATTTAAAACCAGGTAGCTATAGCTCCATAATACTCTCCATGTCCTTCATTTAAAACCAGGTAGATATATCTCCATCTTTACTCTCCATGTCCTTCATTTAAAACCAGGTAGCTATATCTCCATCTTTACTCTCTATGTCCTTCATTTAAAACCAGGTAGCTATGGCTCCATCTTTACTCTCTATGTCCTTCATTTAAAACCAGGTAGCTATGGCTCCATAATACTCTCCATGTCCTTCATTTAAAACCAGGTAGCTATGGCTCCATAATACTCTCCATGTCCTTCATTTAAAACCAGGTAGCTATAGCTCCATCTTTACTCTCCATGTCATTCATTTAAAACCAGGTAGCTATAGCTCCATAATACTCTCCATGTCCTCATTTAAAACCAGGTAGCTATGGCTCCATAATACTCTCCATGTCCTTCATTTAAAACCAGGTAGCTATGGCTCCATAATACTCTCTATGTCCTTCATTTAAAACCAGGTAGCTATAGCTCCATCTTTACTCTCCATGTCCTCATTTAATACCAGGTAGCTATGGCTCCATAATACTCTCCATGTCCTCATTTAAAACCAGGTAGCTATAGCTCCATAATACTCTCCATGTCCTCATTTAAAACCAGGTAGCTATAGCTCCATAATACTCTCCATGTCCTCATTTAAAACCAGGTAGCTATAGCTCCATAATACTCTCCATGTTCTTCATTTAAAACCAGGTAGCTATAGCTCCATAATACTCTCCATGTCCTTCATTTAAAGCCAGGTAGATATATCTCCATCTTTACTCTCCATGTCCTTCATTTAAAACCAGGTAGCTATAGCTCCATAATACTCTCCATGTCCTTCATTTAAAACCAGGTAGCTATATCTCCATCTTTACTCTTCATGTCCTTCATTTAAAACCAGGTAGCTATAGCTCCATAATACTCTCCATGTCCTTCATTTAAAACCAGGTAGATATATCTCCATCTTTACTCTCCATGTCCTTCATTTAAAACCAGGTAGCTATATCTCCATCTTTACTCTCTATGTCCTTCATTTAAAACCAGGTAGCTATGGCTCCATCTTTACTCTCTATGTCCTTCATTTAAAACCAGGTAGCTATGGCTCCATAATACTCTCCATGTCCTTCATTTAAAACCAGGTAGCTATATCTCCATCTTTACTCTCCATGTCCTTCATTTAAAACCAGGTAGCTATAGCTCCATAATACTCTCCATGTCCTTCATTTAAAACCAGGTAGATATATCTCCATCTTTACTCTCCATGTCCTTCATTTAAAACCAGGTAGCTATATCTCCATCTTTACTCTCTATGTCCTTCATTTAAAACCAGGTAGCTATGGCTCCATCTTTACTCTCTATGTCCTTCATTTAAAACCAGGTAGCTATGGCTCCATAATACTCTCCATGTCCTTCATTTAAAACCAGGTAGCTATAGCTCCATCTTTACTCTCTATGTCCTTCATTTAAAACCAGGTAGCTATGGCTCCATCTTTACTCTCTATGTCCTTCATTTAAAACCTGGTAGCTATAGCTCCATCTTTAGTCTCCATGTCCTTCATTTAAAACCAGGTAGCTATAGCTCCATCTTTACTCTCTATATCCTTCATTTAAAACCAGGTAGCAATAGCTCCATCTTTAGTCTCCATGTCCTTCATTTAAAACCAGGTAGCTATAGCTCCATCTTTACTCTCTATGTCCTTCATTTAAAACCAGGTAGCTATAGCTCCATCTTTAGTCTCCACATCCTTCATTTAAAACCAGGTAGCTATAGCTCCATCTTTACTCTCCTTGTCCTTCATTTAAAACCAGGTAGCTATGGCTCCATAATACTCTCCATGTCCTTCATTTAAAACCAGGTAGCTATAGCTCCATCTTTACTCTCCATGTCCTTCATTTAAAACCAGGTAGCTATAGCTCCATAATACTCTCCATGTCCTCATTTAAAACCAGGTAGCTATGGCTCCATAATACTCTCCATGTCCTTCATTTAAAACCAGGTAGCTATAGCTCCATAATACTCTCCATGTCCTTCATTTAAAACCAGGTAGCTATGGCTCCATAATACTCTCCATGTCCTTCATTTAAAACCAGGTAGCTATAGCTCCATCTTTACTCTCCATGTCCTTCATTTAAAACCAGGTAGCTATAGCTCCATAATACTCTCCATGTCCTCATTTAAAACCAGGTAGCTATGGCTCCATAATACTCTCCATGTCCTTCATTTAAAACCAGGTAGCTATGGCTCCATAATACTCTCCATGTCCTTCATTTAAAACCAGGTAGCTATGGCTCCATAATACTCTCCATGTCCTTCATTTAAAACCAGGTAGCTATAGCTCCATCTTTACTCTCCACATCCTTCATTTAAAACCAGGTAGCTATAGCTCCATCTTTACTCTCTATGTCCTTCATTTAAAACCAGGTAGCTATAGCCCCATCTTTACTCTCCTTGTCCTTCATTTAAAACCAGGTAGCTATGGCTCCATAATACTCTCCATGTCCTTCATTTAAAACCAGGTAGCTATAGCTCCATCTTTACTCTCCATGTCCTTCATTTAAAACCAGGTAGCTATAGCTCCATAATACTCTCCATGTCCTCATTTAAAACCAGGTAGCTATGGCTCCATAATACTCTCCATGTCCTTCATTTAAAACCAGGTAGCTATGGCTCCATAATACTCTCCATGTCCTTCATTTAAAACCAGGTAGCTATAGCTCCATAATACTCTCCATGTCCTTCATTTAAAACCAGGTAGCTATAGCTCCATATTTAGTCTCCACATCCTTCATTTAAAACCAGGTAGCTATGGCTCCATCTTTAGTCTCCATGTCCTTCATTTAAAACCAGGTAGCTATAGCTCCATAATACTCTCCATGTCCTTCATTTAAAACCAGGTAGCTATAGCTCCATATTTAGTCTCCACATCCTTCATTTAAAACCAGGTAGCTATGGCTCCATCTTTAGTCTCCATGTCCTTCATTTAAAACCAGGTAGCTATAGCTCCATCTTTACTCTCCATGTCCTTCATTTAAAACCAGGTAGCTATGGCTCCATCTTTACTCTCCATGTCCTTCATTTAAAACCAGGTAGCTATAGCTCCATCTTTACTCTCCATGTCCTTCATTTAAAACCAGGTAGCTATGGCTCCATCTTTACTCTCTATGTCCTTCATTTAAAACCAGGTAGCTATGGCTCCATAATACTCTCCATGTCCTCATTTAATACCAGGTAGCTATGGCTCCATAATACTCTCCATGTCCTCATTTAAAACCAGGTAGCTATAGCTCCATAATACTCTCCATGTCCTCATTTAAAACCAGGTAGCTATAGCTCCATAATACTCTCCATGTTCTTCATTTAAAACCAGGTAGCTATAGCTCCATAATACTCTCCATGTCCTTCATTTAAAACCAAGTAGATATATCTCCATCTTTACTCTCCATGTCCTTCATTTAAAACCAGGTAGCTATAGCTCCATAATACTCTCCATGTCCTTCATTTAAAACCAGGTAGCTATATCTCCATCTTTACTCTCCATGTCCTTCATTTAAAACCAGGTAGCTATAGCTCCATAATACTCTCCATGTCCTTCATTTAAAACCAGGTAGCTATATCTCCATCTTTACTCTCTATGTCCTTCATTTAAAACCAGGTAGCTATGGCTCCATCTTTACTCTCTATGTCCTTCATTTAAAACCAGGTAGCTATGGCTCCATAATACTCTCCATGTCCTTCATTTAAAACCAGGTAGCTATAGCTCCATAATACTCTCCATGTCCTCATTTAAAACCAGGTAGCTATGGCTCCATAATACTCTCCATGTTCTTCATTTAAAACCAGGTAGCTATGGCTCCATAATACTCTCCATGTCCTTCATTTAAAACCAGGTAGCTATAGCTCCATCTTTACTCTCTATGTCCTTCATTTAAAACCAGGTAGCTATAGCTCCATCTTTACTCTCCATGTCCTTCATTTAAAACCAGGTAGCTATAGCTCCATCTTTACTCTCCATGTCCTTCATTTAAAACCAGGTAGCTATGGCTCCATAATACTCTCCATGTCCTTCATTTAAAACCAGGTAGGTATAGCTCCATAATACTCTCCATGTCCTCATTTAAAACCAGGTAGCTATGGCTCCATAATACTCTCCATGTTCTTCATTTAAAACCAGGTAGCTATGGCTCCATAATACTCTCCATGTCCTCATTTAAAACCAGGTAGCTATGGCTCCATAATACTCTCCATGTCCTCATTTAAAACCAGGTAGCTATGGCTCCATAATACTCTCCATGTCCTTCATTTAAAACCAGGTAGCTATAGCTCCATAATACTCTCCATGTCCTCATTTAAAACCAGGTAGCTATGGCTCCATAATACTCTCCATGTTCTTCATTTAGTAGTGGTTCAGACACCGGGGGTGCTAGCCTATATTGTTTTCAGGACTGCAGTGATTGTTTAGTCTAGTGTTAGCTTAGATTTTTGTTTAGCATTTTTTTTCATTTAACTTCTTTTTTTTTTTTTTTAACTAGGCAAGTCGGTTAAGAACAAATTACGCCTCAGCTGTCATGGTTAAACAGTGCTTTCATGGCTAATAGCCTAACACCTTGACCAAACCGGCCCTGCACCTGCGTGCTGATTCTGTCTATACCCAGCAGACGTGTTCATAGCACGCACATTAAAATGCCTAACCAACTATATTAGAGACAGGTTGAAACACATGCAGCATTCATAGACCTTTAGCTAGCTTGCTGTTGCTAGCTAATTTGTCAAGGAAGGAAAACTTTAGATTATTTTACCTTCTTCTTTTGGTGGATCTTTGTAGAATTGAACCTTGATTCATACAAAGTCGGGTGTTCTCTACTCTGACCATTAGTCCACAGATAAAGGAGAAACCTAGTTAGTTTTCTTTGATTTAATCTCTCCTCGTTCATCTTTTAATCTCCCACGTCGGTTAATATGCTCGTGAAAACCAATGAGTAAATGGGAGAGGCGAAACTGGAATATAATGGTCATTTGATGTTTAACTGGGCCTGGCAGACAGCATGTGGTAATGGAAGTGGTATTTGACTCAGGGCTTCATGTTATAATGCACATTGACAAGTACAAAATGATTCATGTGTATTTGGACCAAAATGATAGTGAAGAAAACAGGTACCATTGTGTGTGAGGTTAGCTGTATGGAGCACAACAAAAACTCCACGAACCACGCACACACTCTTCGTCTCTCCTGTTGCAGTTCTTTGAGTACTCCAATGAGAGTAGGGAGATCCGCTATAACACCAGGGAGCCAGCAGGGTGTGCTGTGGGGGACGCCGTCTCCAACTACCTGACTGTGCACCTGTGCAGGAAACCCCGGCAGACTGTCCCACAGGACCAGAAGTTTGTCCTCAGAGAGGTGAGCTGGATGGGGACTGTGTCATGGCAGCAAACAGGGAGCAGAGGAAAGGGTCAGTGGTGGATGGTTGGCAGAGACATAGGTGGACAGGAATTTTGTAATGGAATAAATGTTTTTAAAATGTATTTAACCTTTATTTTAACTAGGCAAGTCAGTTAAGAACAAATTCTTATTTACAATGACGGCTTACCAGGGAACAGTGGGTTAACTGCCTTGTTCAGGGGCAGAACGACAGATTTTTACCCTGTCAGCTCAAGGATTCGAACTAGCAATCTTTCGGTTACTGGCCCAAACTAAGGCTACCTGCCGTGTAAGGGTATCAAACACATGGATATCATACGTTTTGGTACCGTTCCATTCAACCATTACAAAGACCCAGCCCTCTTAGATCCCTGTCCACCAGCCTCCTCTGAAGAAGGTGGAGAGGGGAGTAGAAAACCCAGATGAACACATGGACATACAGGGCCTTCAGAAAGTATTCACACCCCTGTACTTTTTCCACATTTTGTTGTGTTATAGCCTGAATTTAAAATGGATTTAAATGTAGATTTTTTTTGTGTGTCCCTAATGTACACAAAATATCACAATGTCAAAGTGGAATTATATGTTTACAAATGAATTAAAAATGAAAAGCTGAAATGTCTTGAGTCTAAGTATTCAACCAGTTTTGTTATGGCAAGCATACATTAAGTTCAGGAGTAAAAATGTACTTAAGTTACATGGACTCGCTCTGTGTGCAATAACTTTGTTTAACATGATTTTTAAATTAGTACCCCATCTGTGTACCCCACACATACAATTATCTGTAAGGTCACTCAGTGAATTTGTGAATTTGAAGCACAGATTCAGCCACAAAGGCAAGGAAGGGTTTTCCAATGGTTCGCAAAGAAGGGCAACTATTGGTAGATGGGTAAATAAAAAATTTAAAAAACACACTTAAATCCTCCTTTGAGCATGGTGCAGTTATTAATTACACTTTGGATGGTGTATCAATACACCCAGTCACTACAGAGATACAGGCGTCCTTCCAAACTCAGTTGCTGGAGAGGTAGGAAACTTCTCAGGGATTTCATTATGAGCCCAATGGTGATCTGACTTTAGGGGTGGTAGGTAGCCTAGTGGTTAGAGCGTTTGGCCAGTAACCGAAAGAGTATTTTGAGTAGATTATTGACAAAAATTGACAACACATTCCGTTTTTATCCCACTTTGTAACACAACAAAATGTGGGGAAAATCAAGGGCTTCTAAAGGCAGTATATACAGTAGAGTACAGTACGGGTGTAGCTAAATGTTGGTTGTCACTAAGCACTCTTGTGTTCTCTGTTCTGTTGACTTTCTTGTTGGAGCGGCCACAATGCATTCAGAGCATGTTCAAAGGGAAGCTTTGACAAATACTGACATTAAGCCCTCTCCCCTCTCAGCTCTTTCTCTCTCTCAGTGCTACCTCGCTCTATCAAATCACTTCAATTCAAAGGGCTTTATTGGCATGGGAAACATATGTTACATTGCCAAAGCAAGTGAAATAGATAATAAACAAAAGTGAAAAACAATCAAAAATGAACAGTAAACATTCCAAACACAAACAGTCCTGGGGTTGTTTGTGAACAGAGCCCTATGACCAGCTTGCTTTGGGGACTCTCCTCAAGGTTAATCTCTCTGTACGTGATGGCTTTATCTATCTATTTCTCTCTCTCAGCTATCCCATTTTCACTCTCTCAGCTCTCCCATTTTCACTCTCTCAGCTCTCCCATTTTCATACTCTCTCAGCTCCCATTCTCACACTCTTTCAGCAGTACCTCTGTCAGCACTCTCGCTCTTTCTTTCTCAAGTCCTTAGTCTCCACAGACTCCAACTCTCCTCACATACAGACTCATCCCAGTATCACTATAGTAGATGTTAATAGTCCTAGTCTCTCTCTGGAGTAGGGGTCACATGATCAAATAATGTCTTCTGGATGGCTTGATGTATCTCAGGTGATAAGTGCTTTTATGGTGTTTTGTCCACAATGGATCATAAAGCATTGAGGTAGCCTATTGACTGGGTGCACAGTCCATGCTTGTTGTGGTAGTTTAGTACAGGTATGTGTTCAGTGTTTCCAGCAGGGGTGCAACTTTCACTGGGGATGGGTGAAAGTCCCCCACATTTGCATTTTTGTCCTCCCCGGTTTTATCTATGGAATGTGATATAAAACAAGGTAACTGTGTGCTTTAGGACCATGCCGACTCCTCTGAGCGGTCGGGTAGGCTGTTTGGAGTGTTTATTGGATTTAAAAAAATGTCCCTCCCACTTCTAAAATCAAAGTTGCTCTCCTGGTTTCCAAACAGTTTTTGACTCTTTTCGCACTGCACTGCTCCCCTCTGTAATGACTGTATGTCGTCTCTTGTTCCTGGATGTAGTCTACACACCAGTGGTTCACAACTTCACTTCTCCAGGGTTGTAGCCAGTCCTACTGCTGTTAAAATCATATTTTTTATTGATTGGCTAGTGAGTCTACAGACTTGGTTGTTTAGGTATATATTAGTTGGTTAAAGGGAAGGATTAAGACCAGCATTAGTTAATAGGGACCAGCATTAGTTAATAGGCCTTAAGGACAGTGCTTCTCTACTCTATACTAGTGGTCCATTTGGCCTGGCTTGTAAAATAGATTATATTTCAATAACCTGTTTTAAATAAAGGTAACATGTTTTTAATAACTCCTTTCTACTACTAGGATGACACCTTCTTCCATGTGATGACGCAGAAGTGTGTCCAGGCCGTGGACAAGACTGACAACGGCACCCCTGCCCCCGCCCTGCGGCCTTGCTCAGACCACGCCAACCAGAAGTGGTTTTTTGAGGAGAGGGGGGCGTAGTGGAGTGGGCCAGCCGAAATCCCTATCCCTGGAGTAGAGGGTCAACCAAACTCTTAACCCTGGGATAGAGGGTGACAGCTGGAGGGCCCCAAAGACCAATACTCAGGTCCAGCGTCCTTATGCCGTGGAGATGACCTGGGTCGTATTCACAAGATAGAAAACAGAAGAAAATGGTCCAAAACGGGGAGGTTCTATCTGAAGTAGTCCAATAGGCATCATTTGTTTTCTGTTGCACACTCTTTTTAAATGTTGTGCTCTAATGAATATGACCCTGGTCAGGCGAACTGTTCTCACCTCCTGTATCTATGCACAACCGTGTGCTTGCTGGACAACGCTGACGTTTTCGCACACTTGATAATAACTCATACCATGTCTACTTCTCAAATCTTTTTTTGTCGATATTTGTTGGGAAAACCTGGGAGACGAAGGATGTTGGAATGGACAGATATTTAACACATTTTTATGTGTGGGATTTAATTACCTGTCTGTTCATCTGACTGAAAGCCACTCCTACTTTTTATTCTCACTTTCGTTCTTACCTCTCTCTTTCTCTGGAACACAGGAGCACTTAGCAGCTGGTAGTGAATGTTTTTGGCATTGCAGTGATCATGACAGACTCTTATGTACTTGCGCATTACATTATAGCTGGAAATCTCAGACTCAACCTCTAGACGGAGCCAAAGCTTCCATCTTTTGTGCTGATCTTTTTCACTCCGTCGAGCATGTTATCAGCTCAGTGATGTGAGTGGTTAATTGTTCAGGTATTTTTGGAGCAAGTATTTTGTTTTCTACGTGTATTTTTTATTTAAAATACGTGCGTACTACTTCAACCAGTCCCTCCAGGATGTTATTTTTTTGGGGTGATATTTGCGGACCAAAAAATCGTGCATGGCAGTATGCAACAATTTTGTTCAAGTTGTCGCGAAAGTGCGCTGACGAGGGAAACATTTGTTGCCATGTAGCTTGATTGAAACATATTATGCTGTGATTGGTTCATTTGCGCGCCCTCTTTTTGTAATGCCGTGATGGATCTGTTTTATGCGGTAATGTTGCAATGATTAGACTTTTTTATGCAGAAATTAGTGTGGTTATTGGTCAAATTTGCAAGCCCTCTCAAAATATGTGGTGAAATTTTTGATTGCACAGCAAACAATTTGCGATGACAGAATCGTGGAGGGGCTTTTTAATTTTCGATTTGCTCCGCTCATAGGCTTAAGACAACACACAGTACGTCTTTAGCCACACAATTACTGGTAGTAGGAGAAATTCCACTCCGGTCTTTAGTTGTGTTCATGAATCACAATTATGAATTTGGATAACTCACGGTAAGCAATTTAAACATTTCTGAAAGAAGGAATACTTGTGGTTTTTCAGTGTTTTTTGGTCTAACATACATCTTGTCAATGCAATTGACTCCTAGTGAGATTGTTCTTTTCCTAGTAGAGTGAAGCTACGAAGACTTAACGTAGCTATATTCTGTGTGTTAATTATATTACAATTCTTGTTTATTTTAAATGATATATTTACTCAATGTTTATTTACTTACTTATTGATCATCGTTGATGTCAGCGTGGATTTGTTAATTCAGCACTAAGTTAAATGAGCCACTTGACTTTATGTATTGCAACTGCAACAACAAAATGGGGAAAACAATTGTTGACAATAAATGTCCCATAAGGCCATCATTTGGGCCATTTTACCCAGAAGTGCCTTACCTGATGCAAAAAGAGATATGGAAAGATACGCATGGAATTATAAAACAAATCCACATTTTTGTTAAAAGAGATTAAGGACAAATCTCAAATGATACCTACCTTATCCCTATATAATATAGTGCGGGGGTACTCGACTACTATTTGAGAAGGTCCGGTCACATACATTTCCTCTGTGGCAATGGTCCGGATGGATATTGTCATTTGCCGTAGTAACAATCCCCAATGTTGTGACCTCCGAGCTGTTCAAACTGTTTATACCCCTCTTTTTGCCAGATATAAAAAATAAAGTTGCTGTTTTTTTAACTAAGTTCCTGCAATTCTACACATTTTGACATGTCTTATGTGTGTTCATATGATACCTGAGTGGCTCAACAAAATCAGTCGGGGTTCCCTTGGGATGGTGGCCCCTGGGCATGTAATCTGGCCACGATAACTATGTAGGTAGCTGGTTAACTTTCGTATCTAGTTGACATGCGCTTGTGGTAATTAACTGGACATTTTTCGGACAGGTTATAAATAGCGCTCTAAGGTCTGTCAGTGGAGGAAGGAAAACTGTCCATACACAACCAAATGTCAAGATGTTACCTTGTGCATTCTACTATTATAACTCTCAACAGCAGTAAGTTTAATTTCCCAAAAAAGAAATGCTATTTATTTAGTCAGGACCTGCGGTCCGTATTGACCCCGTTCTGGGTCCAGATCTGGAAACACCAGTTGAGTATGGCTGCTAGGTGTCATTTGAGATATAGCTTAAGTGTACTTTAAGATCGATATCTTATGCAAGGAGATTGTGGGTGAATGGAGTGCTGCATTGATCCCTGTTCGCTTAGCCTAGTGGTATGGCTGTTGCGTTTAGGGGGACGTTGGACACACACTCTCTCACACACACACACACACAGGAGTTTACGTGCTTGAGGACTGAGGATCTCTACATCACTTCAATTGAAATAGGGATATGAGATTTGATTTATACCTTTTCATATCCATGGCCACAGTTCATAACATGTTTTCTAAGTACATTGACAACAGTTCTTTAAACAAGACCGTGTGAATCACAATATGTAAACCTATTGATTTTGAACAGGGTCCAAAGTAGTGCACTATATAGAGTACCATTTGGGATGCAGACATATTTTTGCGCCAGGGAGTTGAATAAATAGGAGATTTGTTTTTCCTGAGTTATAGTAGCGTTATTTACGGTTTGCTTAGGCATTTGGTATTCCAGGCATGTCCCTACATTGTAAAACATGTTTTATTGTATGTTATTTGACATGGTACAGTGGGGCAAAAAAGTATTTAGTCAGCCACCAATTGTGCAAGTTCTCCCACTTAAAAAGATGAGAGGCCTGTAATTTTCATCATAGGTACACTTCAACTATGACAGACAAAATGAGAAGGAAAAAATCCAGAAAATCACATTGTAGAATTTTTTATGAATTTATTTGCAAATTGTGGTGGAAAATAAGTATTTGGTCAATAACAAAAGTTAATCTCAATACTTTGTTATATACCCTTTGTTGGCAATGAGAGGTCAAATGTTTTCTGTAAGTCTTCACGAGGTTTTCACACACTGTTGCTTGTATTTTGGCCCATTCCTCCATGCAGATCTCCTCTAGAGCAGTGATGTTTTGGGGCTGTTGCTGGGCAACACGGACTTTCAACTCCCTCCAAAGTTTTTCTATGGGGTTGAGATCTGGAGACTGGCTAGGCCACTCCAGGACCTTGAAATGCTTCTTACGAAGCCACTCCTTCGTTGCCCGGGCGGTGTGTTTGGGATCATTGTCATGCTGAAAGACCCAGCCATGTTTCATCTTCAATGCCCTTGCTGATGGAAGGAGGTTTTCACTCAATCTCACGATACATGGCCCCATTCATTCTTTCCTTTATACGGATCAGTCGTCCTGGCCCCTTTGCAGAAAAACAGCCTCAAAGCATGATGTTTCCACCCCCATGCTTCACAGTAGGTATGGTGTTCTTTGGATGCAACTCAGCATTCTTTGTCCTCCAAACACAACGAGTTGAGTTTAACAAAAAGTTATATTTTGGTTTCATCTGACCATATGACAATCTTCTTCTGGATCATCCAAATGCTCTCTAGCAAACTTCAGACGGGCCTGGACATGTACTGGCTTATGCAGGGGGACACGTCTGGTACTGCAGGATTTGAGTCCCTGGCGGCGTAGTGTGTTACTGATGGTAGGCTTTGTTACTTTGGTCCCAGCTCTCTGCAGGTCATTTACTAGGTCCCCCCCCCGTGTGGTTCTTGTGATAATTTTGACCCCACGGGGTGAGATCTTGCGTGGAGCCCCAGATCGAGGGAGATTATCAGTGGTCTTGTATGTCTTCCATTTCCTAATAATTGCTCCCACAGTTGATTTCTTCAAACCAAGCTGCTTACCTATTGCAGATTCAGTCTTCCCAGCCTGGTGCAGGTCTACAATTTTGTTTCTGGTGTCCTTTGACAGCTCTTTGGTCTTGGCCATAGTGAAGTTTGGAGTGTGACTGTTTGAGGTTGTGGACAGGTGTCTTTTATACTGATAACAAGTTCAAACAGGTGCCATTAATACAGGTAACGAATGGAGGACAGAGGAGCCTCTTAAAGAAGAAGTTACAGGTCTGTGAGAGCCAGAAATCTTGCTTGTTTGTAGGTGACCAAATACTTATTTCCACCATCATTTGCAAATAAATTCATTAAAAATCCTACAATGTGATTTTCTGGATTTTTTTTAATCATTTTGTCTGTCATAGTTGAAGTGTACCTATGATGAAAATTACAGGCCTCTCATCTTTTTAAGTGGGAGAACTTGCACAATTGGTGGCTGACTAAATACTTTTTTGCCCCACTGTATATGACAGCAGCAGAATTGATAAGTGACCATTCACCTGGTTTGCTTAATATCTTTCTGGCAGGTTATGTCGCGGTGCTCCTCTATCACCGTACAACGTGTGAGGTTCTGCTAGCTGCCCAGACGTTCTGTCTGTTTGGGACACAGTACCCTGGATGCCTACCACATGGCACCCTGTTCTCTATGTTGAGAACTACTTTTTCAAATCAATATGCTGGATCCAACTGGATTTTATTTTAATGCTGTTCATTCCAAGTGGCCTTTTACCATCAAAAAAACGAGTTATTAATTCAAGATATTTTTAGGAACTGTCCCTAAAATGGAATAGATTGGATGAAACGGAGTTTGTAATCATATTAACATACCATTTTTCTAGTACCATTCTGGGAAAAGTATTTTATGTGTAATGTTTAATTTCTGAATAATAATACAAAGTACAACTTTTAAGTATTGTATTCTTGGTTGGTATGTATGTATTGTCACGCCCTGACCTGAGTATTCTTTGTTTTCTTTATATATTTGGTTTAGGTCAGGGTGTGACATGGGTGATGTATGTGTTTTTGTACTGTCTATGGGTTTTATAGGTTTATGGGGTTGTTTACCATCTAGGTGTTTATGTATGTCTATGGTTGCCTAGATTGGTTCTCAATTAGGCAGCTGTTTATCGTTGTCTCTGATTGGGAACCATATTTAGGCAGACATCTTCTTTGGGTATTTCGTGGGTTATTGTCTATGTGTAGTTGCCTGTGTCTGCACTCGTTGTCATAGCGTCACGTTCGTGTTTTTGTTTAAGTGTTCTTCGTGTTCTTCATTCATTAAAAGAAGAATGTATTCTAGTCACGCTGCGCTTTGGTCTCCTCTTTACGACGATCGTGACAGAATAACCCACAAACAATGGACCTAGCTGCGTGGTAACGGCCAGCAGCGGCAAAGAACGCAGGACTCATGGACTTGGGAGGAGATTCTGGATGGCGAAGGACCCTGGGCACAGCCAGGGGAATATCGCCGCCCCAAAGCAGAGCTGGAGGCAGCGAAAGCAGAGAGGCGCCGGTGAGAGTGGGACAGAGTGATAGAATGATAGAGAAGACATCAAAACTATGAAATAACAAAAATGTAATCATGTAGGAGTCCACATTTGAGATTTTTGGTTCCAACGGCCATGTCTTTGTGAGACGAGAGAGTAGGTGAACGGATGATCTCTGCATGTGTGGTTCCCATCATGAACCATGGAGGAGGAGGTGTGGGGGTGCTTTGCTGGTGACACTGTCTGATTTATTTAGAATTCAAGGCACACTTAACCAGCATGGCTACCACAGAATTCTACAGCGATACGCCATCCCATCTGGTTTGTGCTTAGTGGGACTATCGTTTGTTTTTCAACAGGACAATTACCCAAAACACACCTCCAGGCGGTGTAAGGGCTATTTGATCAAGAAGGAGAGTGATGGAGTGCTGCGTCAGATGACCTGGCCTCCATAATCATCTGACCTCAACCCAATTGAGATGGTTTGGGATGAGTAGAACTGCAGATTGAAGGAAAAGCAGCCAACAAGTGCTCAGCATATGTGGGAACTCCTTCACGACTGTTGGAAAAGCTTTCCACTTGAAGCTTGTTGAGCGAAGTAGGCAAAGGGTGGCTACTTTTGAAGAATCTCAAATATAAATATATTTTGATTTGTTTAAGATTTAGATTTTTTAGTTACTACATGATTCCATATGTTATTTCATTGTTTTGATGTCTTCACTATTATTCTGCAATGTAGAAAATAGTACAAATAAAGAACCCTTGAATGAGTAGGTGTGTCCAAACCTTTGACTGGTACTGTACATCAAATACCTGAATTCACACAATCTTTCTCCTTCCTCCCATTACAGCACAGTAGACATTTTATTTCTGTACATTTCAGATGCTTATGTATGTACTCTGCTGTGGCCTGACACACAGGCAGGTATTTTTGAGTACTGTAACTAAAAATAAATAAAAAACATTTTAAAAAAGCTCCCCAAGAAAACACTACATATTTTTAGTAACTACTCATATTATTACAATTTTAATAGTTTGTTCCCTTTTCCATATATGAGTCATGCATCCCAGTCATAATAATATAGACTGCTACTGGTGGATCCATTCCCATTATCCTCTTTGTGTAGGGAGAGAGAGTTCTGTTCAAACCATATCTGATTGGTTTTTAACACCAGCTGCTGTGTGAGATGGGGAAATGTCGAGCTCATGCCAAGTCCCCTCTTCCCCCTGTGCCTCAGCTATGCCCTGCCGTTTTCCTCAATTACTCATTCATGAAGCTCCACTGTTTGATATTTCATAGGGTGCTTGCGTGGGCCTCCTTTGTGTGGTGTTGTCTGCTTAGGCTGGCTCTCTGGCGCAGTGAGAGGAAAGGAAGGGAATTAGAACCTTGGTAGTTAGAGCTGTGTTCGCTGTCTCTCTCCTCACAGAAACACTGAAGGGAACTAGCTGGGGCCAGTTCAGGAAGGCTGAAATTATCCTTTGTGTTGAAAATTGTAACCTCATAAACCAACATTTAACAAATATGTGATTTTCTTTCAATCATGGAGTATATCTGTAGAGCAGATATATCTATTTTGGAACATTTCAGTCTGCTGGCTCTCTCACAGAATGACACGCTCTCAGAAGAACTAGCTGGAACCCCTCATTCTGACAGGCACTAATGCTGCCGAGACATCAATCTGCATTAGCTCAAGATCAGCGCTGAGTACTATTCACTCCTTGTATAGTTTATATATTGCCATAATGTATATATATTTTTGCCTTTGAACAGTGTATGGAATATGTAATGATAAAATTCAGCATTCCCAGAAATATCATGAATAAGTTGTTGACACGGAAAGACCTTAATAACCTTCTGAAAAGAAATGTATCTTTATGTATAACAGTGATGTACATATTCTGAACCAAAATATAAATGCATGTAGTGTTGGTCCTGTGTTTCATGAGCTGAAACAAATCACAGAAATGTTCCATATAAACAAAAAGCTTGTTTCTCTCAAATGTTGTGCACAAATTTGTTTACATCCCTGTTAGTGAGTATTTCTCTTGTGTCAAGATAGTTAATCCACCTGACAGGTGTGGCATATCAAGAAGCTGATTAAACAGCACGACAATTACACAGGTGCACCTTGTGCTGGGGACAATAAAAGGCCACTCAAAAATGTGCAGTTTTGTCACACAACACAATGTCACAGATGTCTCAAGTTTTGAGGAAGCGTGCAATTGGCATGCTGACAGCAGAAATGTCCACCAGAGTTGTTGCCAGGTAATGTTAATTTCCCTACCATGGTTGACAGTACGTCCAACCAGTCTCACAACCGCTAACCATGCCAGCCCAGGACCTCCACATCCGGCTTCTTCACCTGCGGGATCTTCTGAGACCAGCCACCTGGACAGCTGATGAAACTGTAGGTTTGCACAAATGAAGAATCTCTGCACAAACTGTCAGAAAAAGTCTCGGGGGGGGCCTCCCGGGTGGCGCAGTGGTTGCGCAGTGGGTGGCGCTGTACTGCAGCGCCAGCTGTGCCATCAGAGTCCCTGGGTTCGCGCCCAGGCTCTGTCGTAACCGTCTGCGACCGGGAGGTCCGTGGGGCGACGCACAATTGGCCTAGCGTCGCCCGGGTTAGGGAGGGCTTGGTCGGTAGGGGTGTCCTTGTCTCATCGCGCACCAGCGACTCCTGTGGCGGGCTGGGCGCAGTGTGCGCTAACTAACCAAGGTGGCCAGGTGCACGGTGTTTCCTCCGGCGCATTGGTTGGGTTGGATGCGCGCTGTGTTAAGAAGCAGTTTGGTTGTGTATCGGAGGACGCATGACTTTCAACCTTCGTCTCTCCCGAGCCCGTACGGGAGTTGTAGCGATGAGACAAGATAGTAGCTACTACAACAATTGGATACCACGAAATTGGGGAGAAAAAGAGGTAAAATTCAAACAAACAAAAAAAGTATCGGGGAAGCTCATCTGCGTGTTCGTCATCCTCACCAGGGTCTTGACCTGACTGGTGTTCGGTGTTGTAATCAACGTCAGTGGTGGAAGTTCGATGGCCACTGATACACTGGAGAAGTGTGCTCTTCACGATGAATCCCGGTTTCAACTGTACTGGGAAGATGGCGAGAGGTATGGCGTTGTATGAGTGAGCTGTTTGCTGATGTCAACGTTGTGAACAGAGTGCACCAGGGTGGGGGTGGGGTTATGGTACAACGAACACAATTGCATTTTATCGATGGCAATTTGAATGCACAGTGACGAGATCCTAAGGCCCATTGTCGTGCCATTGTCGCTGCCATCACATCAAGTTCCCGCATGATAATGCACTGCCATGTCGCAAGGAACTGTTCACAATTCCTGGAAGCAGAAAATGTCCCAGTTCTTCTATGGTCTGCATACTAACCAGACATGTCACACGTTTGGGATGCTCTGGATCGACGTGTACGACAGTTCCCGACAATATCTAGCAACTTCGTACAGCCATTGAAGAGGAGTGGGACAACATTTCACAGACCACAAGCGTTATCAACTGTATCCAAAGGAGATGTGTTGCGCTGCTTGAGGCAAATGGTTGTCACTTCAGATACTGACTGGTTTTATGATCCAATACTTTTTTTTGTAAGTATCTGACCAACATATGCATATGCATCTGTATTTCCAGTCATGTGACTGGAGCTCCCGAGTGGTGCAGCGGTCTAAGGCACTGCATCTCAGTGCTAGAGGTGTCACTACAGACACTCTGGTTCGAATCCAGGCTCTCACGACCAGTCGTGATTGAGAGTCCCATAGAGCGATACACAATTGGCCCAGCAGTGTCCGGGTTTGGCCTGTGTAGGCAGTCATTGCAAATAAGAATTTGTCTTAACTGACTTGCCAAGTTAGATTTTACAATTTTTAAAAAATAATAAAAAATCCATAGATTAGGGCCTAATGAATTTATTTCAATTTACTGTTTTCCTTATACTCAGTAAAATCTTTGAAATTGTTACATTTATATTTGTTATATTTATTTATGTATATTTATGCAAGCCTTCCACAGTAACCCACATCCCATGTCTATTGGTCTTGTACATCACACTTCCTACAGTACAGCTCCTTTGAGAAGGTAAGGCTCTTTAGTTGTCAGGGGAGGGAGAAACCATAGGAGGCTTGAGTGTGTGACATCGCCTATTTCTCGTCTCAGTGCTTTACATAAACCCCAATACCCATTGACACAGTGAGCGGCTGCTATAGCTGAATGCATTAGGTGAAACACCTTAATTTCAGGAGGCTTGCCAGACGATGCATTGATTATGTAAGGCCTGCATACTGAGGTAATGCTCAGGAGCCTTGAAGCTCTTGTTTAGATTATGTTTTGGTGAATGTAAAGGAAAAGTGTTTTTATTTTTTTACCTTTATTTAACTAGGCAAGTCAGTTAAGAACAAATTCTTATGGGGGTTAACTGCCTGTTTAGGGGCAGAACGACAGATACCTTGTCAACTCGGGGATATGAACTTGCAACTTTTCGGTTATTAGTCCAACACTCTAACCACTAGCGCCAGGTTGATGTGGATCTAATTACCACCTGTATTTGGAACTAAGAAAGTGAACACATACTTGATTGATCAAAGATGATCATGTACATAAGTGCATTCATAGGACAAATGCTTGAGCTGACTGACATTTTTAGATCATTTGTATCTCTTCTCTGAATGGAACCCTCTGATCTCATAGAATTCAGGTTTCCCGGGGAACAAGGAAACAAAGTATTTGAAGCATGCAACATTTTAGTACTTCAAGAGCTCATAACAGAACTGTACACAAAACTGTAGACGGGGGAAATTCAATGGACTTTGCTGTGAAGAAGATTGAAGGTACATTTACAGCTAAGTAATTCATCTGATAGTTGAGTGGGAACATTTATTTGTACCGTGAACAATCTGAGCTCATGTTGGCTTGTCATTTATTTGGCCCTGAATACACATGAACCATGCTCTCAATTGCAGCAACACTCTCCCATCTCTCAATAAAACATGTATTATTATGTTGTTCTCTGTTCTGATGTAGCCTTGCTTATTTAAATGTGTTACACCTCAAATGATAGTTTTTGTTTTTTATCATGGCCACTGAGTGTTTCAGTAATATGTCTTTACATCCTTCTCTGTCTGACTAGAGTTGGATATAACCAGGTATCACACGAAGGGACACTATAGGAAGCTTGTCTCGCCAAAGAATGATACCACAGATGATCTTACTGATAACACTAGGACTGCAGAGAGAGGTAAATGATTATGCTGGCACTGTTATCCACAAAATATGTAGCCTACATATTTTAGCAAATTGTTATGCTAGAGGAATGGACATTATAAACATTTATCTGGAAAAGGAATGCTTGTTCTGATACTTCTGATAAAATCAGCTCTTGTTAAGCAACAATATAGCACTCAATATTATTCTCATTTTAGCTAATGTTAGAAAATGTTAATCACAGCGAAATGTTCAGATTGAGTTCCCTTTGTGACATCACTGTTCTGGCCTGTGATGATGATGCACACGATTGCTCAAGTGTTATACTAATTTATTACATTTCTATAGCACTTTTCATATCATTTATTAATGAACAGTTATCTACTCAAAGTAGCTGTTGAAAAAGTGTAGGCAGGATGCACTGAAGGTCATGAGTGTGGACGCTCTGAGGAGGACTAAGAACAAAAATAAAAATATTGTAGAGGAATCATCTGGTATGTTACTCTTTAATGTTTTCAGATTGCTGCCCTTATGACACTAGTAATGTAATAATGTGATGTCGACATGTAAAAGTGTTTATCAGGGCGAGATGACAATGACATGGACATTTCTGAAGGGGAATCTGGTGATCACTCTTGGTAAAAGTACAGATAGACTCAATGGATTTTTCCATTTAGATGTTGCTGCTTGATGAAGGTCATGACCTTTAGTGAACTGTAATGCGTCAAACCCATTTCCACCTCTAGCTGTGGGAGAAATGAGTGAATTTCTTCCACTCACTTCTACCTCTGAAAACACTCCAACTGTTCCAATTTAGACTGACTTTTAATTAAGAGGCAATGCAGACTAGATTTTTCTTTCATTGATTCAATTTTAGACCACTAATGAAGCCTTGGATTTGTAAACTGCCTGCTGTCTATACAGGTTGTGAGAGTCAGGTACAGGTGCAGTCAAAGGCCATAGAGACATCTCCCTCCAGACTCAACCCCAGTCTCTCAGACCTCCTCTCTAGGCTCGGCACCACCAACCTGGGCAGCGAGCAGCACCTCGCCAGTAGGCCCTCCGACCAACACCTCCACCAAGACATCATTGTCCACAGCTACTCCCTCAACCTGGACACTCAAACCCTGGCAGGGTCCAACAGTTTGACCGGCACCGACCCTCACCCTCACACCCAGCCGCCACAGACCATGTACTACCACCACCACTCCGACTCCCAGAGGTCACTGTGTGGCGAGGTGGATCCTCTCTTTATCCACATGGTCACGGCTGCAGAATTAGTCTGCGGGGAGAGTAAGTACAAGTGCTCAGGCTGCCTGAGGTACTACGACCACCTGGGGACCCTGCTGGGTCACATCGACCAGGGCTGGAGCGAGGGCTTCAGCTGCAGGGTGTTCTACAGGAAGCTGAAGAGCATGCAGGACCGCAGCCCCATGGTCATGATGAATTGCCAGAGCAAGGATGCCCGGGCCCTGGATATCGACCCAAAGCACTCTAGCTCCTCCATCATTCGCCTCGGTTCGGCCTCGCTGGCCCTGGCCCACCATCCGACCGATGTTGACGGGAGGAAAGGTCCTGGGACAAGGGACAAGAAGGCAGACATGATCCACAAGTGGCTGCAGAAGACAGAAGTGACATCATTGCTTCACTGAGGCAGTTTTTAATGAGTTGATGGAGAATGTGTGTACTGTATTATTGTTGCTGTGTTGTCTAGGTGTTTGAAACTAAGTGTGTTAAATAAATGAATGAATACATCAACATAATATAAGTTCCTACTTCCCTTTTGAATGTGTTTTACTCAGAGTTTAGGATATCTGAAATTATCTTAAAGCCCCAGTGCAGTCAAATTTGATTTCCCTGTGTTTTATATACGTATATTTCCACACTGAAGTTGGAATAATACTGTGAAATTGTGAAAATGATGATAATGCCCTTTTACTGTAAGAGCTGTTTGAAATGACTGCCTGAAAATCAATTAGTTTGTAGATGAATAAGACAGACAATTCATAACCTCTCTACCAATAAAATCAATGTTTCAGTTTTCCCCCATGCCCACTCAGACCACTCCCAGACAATCCTAGCAAAATTCTTGCTTAAGAAATTGCCCTTTTGAGAAGCATCTCCATGGTGATGGAGAGAGGAGAACCATCAGAACATATCACACTTGTTCAACACACCCTGGAGTCTATGGCTCTTTTCACCCCAAAGTCAATGGACATGGCAGAGCTAATGCAGATGACACATAATGACAAGCCTGTGTAGGAGATTTACATTTATTCAAATGTGTTGGCTAAAAATAGGGAGACGCTCAAATGTGATTACTCCATTAACATTACATGCAGTGCCTTAGGATTGATTTCACACCTCTGAGAAATGTGAGCATGCAAGACAAGAATATAAAACCGAAAAATATATATAAATAAGTCCAGTAATCCATTTCCATGTGGTAAACATTCAATGTGAAATTATGTTTTAAGGAAAAACATGTTTTTATCACAAAATGCTCTAGTTTGTGAATTTTGCAGCCTCCTCCGACACACCAAAATGGACAAAACTCTTCTGTAGTTTTCTTCTAGCGAGGTTAGAGCACTTTTCCAGTTCCTTCATAATGCTAGATGTTCTCCAGTTCCTTCATAATGCTAGATGTTCTCCAGTTCCTTCTTAATGCTAGATGTTCTCCAGTTCCTTCTTAATGCTAGACGTTCTCCAGTTCCTTCTTAATGCTAGATGTTCTCCAGTTCCTTCTTAATGCTAGATGTTCTCCAGTTCCTTTGTAATGCTAGATGTTCTCCAGTTCCTTCTTAATGCTAGATGTTCTCCAGTTCCTTCGTAATGCTAGATGTTCTCCAGTTCCTTTGTAATGCTAGATGTTCTCCAGTTCCTTCGTAATGCGAGATGTTCTCCAGTTCCTTCGTAATGCTAGATGTTCTCCAGTTCCTTCATAATGCTAGATGTTCTCCAGTTCCTCCGTAATGCTAGATGTTCTCCAGTTCCTTTGTAATGCTAGATGTTCTCCAGTTCCTTTGTAATGCTAGATGTTCTCCAGTTCCTTCGTAATGCTAGATGTTCTCCAGTTCCTTCATAATGCTAGATGTTCTCCAGTTCCTTCGTAATGCTAGATGTTCTCCAGTTCCTTCATAATGCTAGATGTTCTCCAGTTCCTTCATAATGGTAGATGTTCTCAATGGGCTGCTTTCTTCAGTTTAGTCTACCTCTCAAATGCTATACTGAATAGAAATCGGAAAAGTGCAAAGGCCAGTCGGGAGCATTGATGTGTGTTCACCTAGCAATGTCTTCATAGATCAGGGTTCTTCATATGTACGTTCCCCTCATTTATTGTTCTCTCTCCCAGCCTCAATGAGATGGCCACCCTCCCTCACGGTTTTGAGGACAGCAGAGCCACACGTACGACAGACGCAGTCCATCCCCACTCACCCTCCCTGCACCCCCCTGAAGCACACCCCACCCGGCCCTTACGGACAGGGATATCCACCACATCCACCTCAGCCTTCAGCCAAGGAGCGGTCCAAGTCGGTGGAGCCCAGATACGAGCCCCGTCACCTGGACTTTAACTTCCTGCGCAGGGCCTCTGCCATGGAGCAGGTAGAGGGGGAGCTCCAGTACCGGTGTGCTGGGTGCCTGTTGCTCTATCCCAGCCTGGCCACACTGCAGAACCACATTGGCCTCAGCTGGATGGAGGGCTTCAGCTGCCGCGTCTTCTACAGGAAGCTGAGGGAGATCTGCAACAGGAATGAAACCAAGAAGCTCCACGAGAGGGTCCAAACAAGTAGTGTCGCTGAGAAGCAGCTGAGGCCACCAACGTGCGGGGCAGCGCTGGGCCTTGCTAGAGGGGGTAGGAGTGGAGGGCAGACAGGGCTGAAGCAGGGAGATCCTCCTGGAGCTGCAGGAAGGAAGGACCAGGGGGCACCCAGCCACAGGTTGACTCTGGAGTCGGTGGAGACCATAAGAAGGAACACAGCCGTTCACAAGTGGCTGAATGAGATTGAATGTTACCCCTTCCCTGATGTCACCCAGTCACCAGAGAGAGCATAAAAACATCCCTCTTTTTATTCATCAGTTTCACTGAATGAGAAAGACTATTGGCACTGAATTAAAGACTATTGGCATTGAATTAAAAACTATTGGCATTACATTTCTCAGTGTAAAGGTGTCATTGCTGTCCTTAGAGGATTTGCTCTGGGATGGTGGGACTTGGTTTGTGTTATTCACAAGCAGATAAGTTGCTGTCTGTGTTCACACACGTGTGAATGAAAATACCATCACCGCTGACCAGGGTTCACATGTGCAGGTCTTTATTTTCTTCAACTGGTCTCACACCGTGACCATGCATCCTCCTGATACCAGCCCCTGGCCACTACTTAGTTTTTTCTC
Source organism: Oncorhynchus clarkii lewisi (assembly GCF_045791955.1). Classification (NCBI taxonomy): domain Eukaryota; kingdom Metazoa; phylum Chordata; class Actinopteri; order Salmoniformes; family Salmonidae; genus Oncorhynchus; species Oncorhynchus clarkii. The sequence goes on from NC_092164.1 coordinate 59,359,233, forward strand.
AGCTGTTTCTCCTTCTGCTCAATTGAAAGTGTGAGCAACATTTATACGTATCAGGCTTTAGGGTTTTAGAAAATACTTTGCTTGCTGTGTAATTAATTATTCTATCCTATTTATCTTATGTAGTGTAGCAGAGGCAGAGAAGATAAGGAGTTGTGGAATCAACGAAGCTCAAGGCCAGACATCTCAGTAGTGGAGCTTCAGCTAATGTTCTTTTAAGAGAGCACAACTTTCATTTTCCTCAGATATGAGCTGTAGGTCTATCCAGCTGTAGGAAGATTTTTCATGCATGATTCATCATTGGCAAAATTATCCGTTTAATGGTTGGTTTATAAAATGACAAACAATTGTTTGTTTAAGCAATGTGCTTTACGGTCATTACGTTGTTGATGGTGGCAACTTTAGAATATTTTTCCTTTTACTGGGTGTTGAAAGGCAATGTTGCTATCATATTTCATGGGTACATTACACACAATATCCTCTAGTCACTTAGAAAAATCTGTTGCTTTGAGCCTGCAGTGTATTCTCACAACATCTTGTGAAATGGACCATGTGGCACCACAGAGACACACATCCAGTGGGGTTTTAAAAGCACAGTGGTTACAGATCACAGCTGAGGTCCCTGTCTGACTACCAGAGAGAGAGAGCAAGAGCCAAAGAGAAATAGAAAGTAGGTGGGGAGTGTTGATGAGCATGGCGTGGGCAGGGAGTACCGGTGCCTAGCCAGTAGCCAAAGCCAAGTAACCTTTTCCAAGTGGGGTGATTGATAGAGTTCATCGCTGGGGGACGCCGGAACATTCTCAGTTCAGGGGGACAAGACCGAGGCAGGAAGCTCACACAAACAGTCAGATATAAGGAAGTGCTAGTTCCTAAGGAGAGATCCCCACTGGGCCAGTATTGCTGGTATGAACCAGGGGCCTCATTTACAGCCATTGCGTACATTATACAAAACATTTCTGCATGCGCCATTTCTGAAAAGTCTTTGCACTTACAAAACTGTTGAGATTTATAAACTTGCCTCACATCATACATACCCATGTTTCCCATTATGAACCAGACCTGTCGTAAAACTGTGCGGATGAACAAGCATTAACACCCCCAGACTGGAAAATGCCTCCATTCACCTTTTATGGTGACAAAATGCCCTTTACTAGTTGTGTAATTTGGAACTTTTGGCATTATTAGGCCACGACATGCAAAAGACAAATTGTTGTAAAATATTTAGTTTATCGATAGATTGTTAGGTTTGTATGGCATAGTCTCTGAGATTAAATAGGCAGTGATGTCATGCTCCGATCCTGCCTTGGCATAGGCTCTGAGATTAAATAGGCTATGATGTCACGCTCCTATCCTGCCTTGGTATAGGCTCTGAGATTAAATAGGCAATGATGTCACCCTCCTATCCTGCCTTGGTATAGGCTCTGAGATTAAATAGGCAATAATGTCACCCTCCTATCCTGCCTTGGTATAGGCTCTGAGATTAAATAGGATATGATGTCACACTACTATCCTGCCTTGGTATAGGCTCTGAGATTAAATAGGCAATGATGTCACGCTCCTATCCTGCCTTGGTATAGGCTCTGAGTTTAAATAGACAATGATGTCACGCTCCTATCCTGCCTTGGTATAGGCTCTGAGTTTAAATAGACAATGATGTCACACTCCTATCCTGCCTTGGTATAGGCTCTGAGATGAAATAGACAATGATGTCACGCTCCTAAATCTCCGTCCCAGTCTCAGGTCTTTTGCAGACTCCATCAGGTTTTCTTCCAGAATGGTCCTGTATTTGGCTCCATCCATCTTCCCATCAATTTTAACCATCTTCCCTGTCCCTGCTGAAGAAAAGCAGGCCCAAACCATGATGCTGCCACCACCATGTTTGACAGTGGGGATGGTGTGTTCAGGGTGTTGCTTTTACGCCAAACATAACGTTTTGCATTGTTGCCAAAAAGTTCAATTTTGGTTTCATCTGACCAGAGCACCTTCTTCCACATGTTTGGTGTGTCTCCCAGGTGGCTTGTGGCAAACTTTAACTGACACTTTTTATGGATATCTTTAAGAAATGGCTTTCTTCTTGCCACTCTTCCATAAAGGCCAGATTTGTGCAATATACGACTGATTGTTGTCCTATGGACAGAGTCTCCCACCTCAGCTGTAGATCTCTGCAGTTCATCCAGAGTGATCATGGGCCTCTTGGCTGCATCTCTGATCAGTCTTCTCCTTGTATGAGCTGAAAGTTTAGAGGGACGGCCAGGTCTTGGTAGATTTGCAGTGGTCTGATACTCCTTCCATTTCAATATTATCGCTTGCACAGTGCTCCTTGGGATGTTTAAAGCTTGGGAAATCTTTTTGTATCCAAATCCGGCTTTAAACTTCTTCACAACAGTATCTCGGACCTGCCTGGTGTGTTCCTTGTTCTTCATGATGCTCTCTGCGCTTTTAACGGACCTCTGAGACTATCACAGTGCAGGTGCATTTATACGGAGACTTGATTACACACAGGTGGATTGTATTTATCATCATTAGTCATTTAGGTCAACATTGGATCATTCAGAGATCCTCACTGAACTTCTGGAGAGAGTTTGCTGCACTGAAAGTAAAGGGACTGAATAATTTTGCACGCCCAATTTTTCAGTTTTTGATTTGTTAAAAAAGTTTGAAATATCCAATAAATGTCGTTCCACTTCATGATTGTGTCCCACTTGTTGTTGATTCTTCACAAAAAAATACAGTTTTATATCTTTATGTTTGAAGCCTGAAATGTGGCAAAAGGTCGCAAAGTTCAAGGGGGCCGAATACTTTCGCAAGGCACTGTATATTACATCATGAAATAATAACATAATGACAAAGTATATGCTAGATAAGGATGTTAATGTAGGCTGCAGTAACCTGCATATTAACGTCCCAGTATACATACAGTAACCTGCATATTAACGTCCCAGTATATATACAGTAACCTGCATATTAACGTCCCAGTATATATACAGTAACCTGCATATTAACGTCCCAGTATACATACAGTAACCTGCATATTAACGTCCCAGTATATATACAGTAACCTGCATATTAACATCCCAGTGTATATACAGTACCCTGCATATTAACCTCCCAGTATATATACAGTACCCTGCATATTAACGTCCCAGTATATATACAGTAACCTGCATATTAACATCCCAGTGTATATACAGTAACCTGCATATTAACGTCCCAGTGTAAATTTATTTATTTCACCTTTATTTAACCAGGTAGGCCAGTTGAGAACAGCGACCTGGCCATGATAAAGCAAAGCAGTGCGTCACAAACAACTACACAGAGTTACACATGGGATAAACAAACGTACAGTCAATAACACAATAGAAAAATCTGTATACAGTGTGTACAAATTAAGTAAGGAAGTAAGGCAATAAATATGCCATAGTGGCAAAGTAATTACAATTTAGCAATTTACACTGGAGTGATATATGTGCAGATGAGAATGTGCAAGTAGAAATACTGGTGTGCAACAGAGCAGAAAAACAAATATGGGGATGAGGTAGGCAGTTGGTTGGATGGGCTATTTACAGATGGGCTGTGTACAGCTGCAGCGATCGGTAAGCTGCTCTAACAGCTGACGCTTAAAATTAGTGAGGGAGAAATAAGTCTCCAACTTCAGTGATTTTTGCAATTCGCTCCAGTCATTGGCAGCAGAGAACTGGAAGGAAAGGCGGCCAACGGTGGTGTTGGCTTTGGGGATGACCAGTGAAATATACCTGCTGGAGCGCGTGCTGCGGGTGGGTGTTGCTATGGTGACCAGTGAGCTGAGATAATGCAGAGCTTTACCTAGCAAAGACTTATAGATGACCTGGAGCCAGTGGGTCTGGCGACAAATATGTAGCGAGGACCAGCCAACGAGAGCATTCAGGTCGCAGTGGTGGGTAGTATATAGGGCTTTGGTGACACAACGGAAGGCACTGTGATAGACTGCATCCAATTTGCTGAGTAGAGTGTTGGAGGCTATTTTGTAAATGACATCGCCGAAGTTGAGGATCGGTAGGATAACCGATCCAGTAACCTGCATATTAACGTCCCAGTATATATACAGTAACCTGCGTATTAACCTCCCAGTGTATATACAGTAACCTGCATATTAACGCCCCAGTATATATACAATAACCTGCATATTAACATCCCAGTATATATACAGTAACCTGCATATTAATGTCCCAGTATATATACAGTAACCTGCATATAACGTCCCAGTATATATACAGTAACCTGCATATTAACGTCCCAGTATGTATACAGTAACCTGCATATTAACGTCCCAAGGTATATACAGTAACCTGCATATGAGCATCCTAGTGTGGCTTGGTTTTTGTCACACTAAGATCTGTTTAACCTGTCTTTGTGCTTGTCTCCACCCCCCCACCAGGTGTCTCCCACCTCCCCTCATTATCCCTTGTGTATTTATACCTGTGTTTTCTGTTTGTCTGTTGCAAGTTTGTTCTGTTGCAAGTTTCCTAGTCTTACCAGTTCTGACCTTTATGCCTGTCCTGACCCTGATCCTGCCTGTCGTCCTGTACCTGCCTGACTCTGATTTAGATTAGGATTCTTTCCCTGTCTTGACCTACCTTTTGTCTGCCGTCCTGTACCTGTCTGAATCGCCGTGTCCCCAGCCAGCCCAACCACTTACTGGACCCATATGATCACTTGGCTACGCCTGCCTCTCTCTAATATCAATATGCCTCGTCCATTACTGTCCTGGTTAGTGACTACTGTCTTATTTCACTGTAGAGCCTCTAGCCCTGCTCAATATGCCATAACCAACCATGTTGTTCCATCTCCTACATATGCGATGACATTGCCTGGTTTAAACGTCTCTAAAGACTTTATCTCTCTCATCATTACTCAATGCCTAGGTTAACCTCCAATGTACTCACATCCTACCTCACCTTTGTCTGTACACTATTCATTGAATCTATACTATCGTGCCCAGAAACCTGCTCCTTTTACTCTGTGTTCCGAACGTGCTAGACGGCCAGTTTGTATAGCCTTTAGCCGTACCCGTATCCGACTTCTCCTCTGTTCCTCTGGTGATGTAGAGGTTAATCCAGGTCCTGCAGTGCCTAGCTCCACTTCGCAGGTGCTCTCATTTGTTGTGCTTCTGTAACTGTCAAAGCCTTGGTTTCATGCATGTTAACATTAGAAGCCTACTCCCTAAGTTTGTTTTACTCACTGCTTTAGCACAATCTGCCAACCCGGATGTCTTAGCCGTGTCTGAATCCTGGCTTAGGAAAACCACCAAAAACCCTGAAATCTCCATCTCTAACTATAACATTTTCCGCCAAGATAGAACTGCCAAAGGGGACAGTGTTGCAATCTACTGCAAAGATAGCCTGCAGAATTCTGTCTTACTATCCAGGTCTGTACCCAAACAATTCGAGCTTCTACTTCTAAAAATTCACCTTTCCAGAAACAAGTCTCTCACCGTTGCCGCTTGCTATAGACCACCCTCTGCCCCCAGCTGTGCCCTCGACACCATATGTGAATTGATTGCCCCCATCTATCTTCTTAGCTCGTGCTACCAGGTGACCTAAACTTAAAATGCTTAACACCCCAGCCATCCTACAATCTAAGCTAGATGCCCTCAATCTCACACAAATGATCAATGAACCTTCCAAGTACCACCCCAAATTGATAAACACAGGCACCCTCATAGATATCATCCTAACTAACTCGCCCTTCAAATACACCTCTGCTTATTTCAATCAAGATCTCAGCGATCACTGCCTCACTGCCTCATTGCCTGCATCCGTAATGGGTCTGACGACCACCCCTCATCACTGTCAAACGCTCCCTAAAACACTTCTGCGAGCAGGCCTTTCTAAATCGACCTGGCCGGGGTATCCTGGAATGAGATGGACCTCATCCCGTCAGTAGAGGATGCCTGGTTATTCTTTAAAAGTGCCTTCCTCACCATCTTAAATAAGCATGCTCCATTCAAAAAATGTAGAACCAGGAACAGATATATCCCTTGGTTGACTCAAGACCTATCTGCCCTTGACAAGCACAAAACCATCCTGTGGCGTTCTTCATTAGCATCGAATAGCCCCTGTGATATGCAACTTTACAGGGAAGTTAGGAACAAATATACACATGCAGTTAGGAAAGCTAAGGCTAGCTTTTTCAGACAGAAATTTGTATCCTGTAGTACAAACTCAAAAAATGTCTGGGACACTAATGTCCATGGAGAATAAGAGCACCTCCTCCCAGCTGCCCACTGCTCTGAGACTAGGAAACATTGTTACCACCGATAAATCCACTATAATTGAGAATTTCAATAAGCATTTCTTTACGGCTGGCCATGCTTTCCACTTGGCTACCCCTACCCCGGTCAACTGACCGGCACCCTCCACAGCAACCCGCCCAAGCCCCCACCATTTCTCCTCTACCCAAATCCAGATAGCTGAGGTTCTGAAAGAGCTGCAAAATCTAGACCCCTAGAAAGCAGCCGGGCTAGTCAATCTGGACCCTTTCTTTCTAAAAATGATCTACCGAAATTGTTGCAACCCCTATTACTAGCCTGTTCAACCTCTCTTTCGCATCGTCTGAGATTCCCAAAGATTGGAAATCTGCCGCGGTCATCCCCCTCTTCAAAGGGGGAGACACTCTAGACCCAAACTGCAAGAGACCTATATCTATCCTACCCTGTCTTTCTAAGGTCCTCGAAAGCCAAGTTAACAAACAGATTACTGACCATTTCGAATCCCACCGTAACTTCTCCGCTATTCAAATCTGGTTTCAGAGCTGGTCATGGGTGCACCTCAGCCACGCTCAAGGTCCTAAACAATATCATAACCGCCATTGATAAGAGGCCATCTTCATTGACCTGGCCAAGTCTTTCGACTCTGTCAATCACCACATTCGTATTGGCAGACTTGACAGCCTTGGTTTCTCAAATGATTGCCTCGCCTGGTTTACCAACTATTTCTCTGATAGAGTTCATTGTGTCAAATTGTCACAGGGTTCAATTCTCGGGCTGACTCTCTTCACTGTATGATGTCGCTCTTGCTGCTGGTGATTCTCTTATCCACCTCTACGCAGACGACACGATTCTTTATACTTCTGGCCCCTCTTTGGACACTGTGCTAACTAACCTCCAGACGAGCTTCAATGCCATACAACTCTCCTTCCGTGGCCTCCAACTGCTCTTAAATGCAAGTAAAACTAAATGCATGCTATTCAATCGATCACTGCCCGCACCTGCCAAACATATCCTCGTAAAACTGACCATCCTACCGATCCTCGACTTTGGCGATGTCATCTATAAAATAGCCTCCAACACTCTACTCAACAAATTGGATGCAGTCTATCACAGTGCCATCTGTTTTGTCACCAAAGCCCCATACACTTTCCACCACTGCGACCGGTATGCTCTCGTTGGTTGGCCCTCGCTTCATACTCGTCGCCAAACCCACTGGTTACAGGTTATCTACAATTCTCTGCTGGGTAAAGCTCCGCCTGATCTCAGCTCACTGGTCACCATAGCAGCACCCACCCGTAGCACGCGCTCCAGCAGGTATATCTCACTGGTCACCCCCGAAGCCAATTCCTCCTTTGGACGCCTTTCCTTCCAGTTCTCTGAGGCCAATGACTGGAAAGAACTGCAAACATCTCTGAAGCTGGAGACTCATATCTCCCTCACTTGCTTTAAGCACCAGCTGTCAGAGCAGCTCACAGATCACTGCACCTGTACGTAGCCCATCTGTTAACATCCCATCTATCTACCTCATCCCCATACTTTATTTATTTATTTATCTTGCTCCTATGCACCCCAGTATCTCTACTTGCACATTCATCTTCTTCACATCTACCATTCCAGTGTTTAATTGCTATGTTGTAATTACTTCGCCACTATGGCCTATTTATTGCCTTAACTCCCTGATCTTAACTCATTTGCACTCACTGTATATAGACATTTTGTTTTCTTTGTTCTACCGTATTATTGACTGTATGTTTTGTTTATTCCATGTGTAACTCTGTGTTGTTGTCTGTGTCGAATTGCTATGCTTTATCTTGGCCAGGTCACAGTTGTAAATGAGAACTTATTCTCAACTAGCCTACCGGGTTAAATAAAGGTGAAATAAATAAATAAATATAAATAAAACCTGCCTGGCTCTGATTTGGATTTTGACTCTTTGCCTGTCTTGACCTACCTTTTGCCTGCCTTTTGTTCTATAAGAAACTCTTACATGCTGACAACACTGGTCACGTGTGTTGCAAAAATAAATGTACACATACATGTTATTCAATCAGTGCCCACGCGCGTCAAAGAGCATCTGCGTTGCCAGGCGTTAAAATAGAAGGTGATTGTATTTGTGACGCAGAACGCGCTGCATCTCCCATCTCCTCATTGGTTTTTAGAAGCATATACCTACGTGCCATCTTCTCATTGGTTTTTAGGAACATATACCCACGTGGGTGATTGAAAGATGAACTGAGGTCGTTTGGGGTTAGGCCTCCTGGCCGACAGCGCTCCCAAACTATCCCATCAGTTATGAGTGTGGTTGAACGCCTTGAGTGGAAGAGAACATCTCAATTCACCATAAGTCTAATCAGAGGAGAAAAGAGAGTTCATAATGTGCTACCGGCAGCCTCACAGTCTATCTCTCGCTCTCTGACTCGCTCTCTCTCTCCATCTGTCTCTCTCTCTATTTCTTTCTTATCTCTCTATTTTTCACTCTCTCTCTCTCTCTCTCTCGCTCTCTCTCTGTGTCTCACCCCGGACATACATGTATAAATCATTGACTGGCTCTTAACCTTTCAGGAGCAAACTCTTATTAATTTGGGTGTTCTGGGTTCCCTCCATAATTAATGGTGCTGGCCGGAGTCCTGGAGCGCTGGTCCTCCTTGGAGAGTGGAGACCAGTCAGGCACGTGGGCTGGACAGGCTGGGCCTCCCCCTCCTTGGCTGGCTGACTGGCTGACTGACTGGATGGATAGATGGCTGACTGGCTGTCTAGCTAGCTGTCTGGATAGCTGACTGACTGGCTGGCTGGCTGGCTGACTGACTAGCTGGCTATCTGACTGGCTGCCTGGCTGTCTGACTGGATAGATGGTTGGTTCTCATTAGTGGAGACACAGGAGTATGTCCCAAATGGCATCCTATTCCCTATATAATGCACTACTGGTCAATGTAGTGCACTATGTAGGGAATAGGGTGTCATTTGAGAGATAGACAGAGACTGATTGGGTGTTGTAATGGTTTCTACATGGAGGAAGGTACTGTGGAGTGCTGCTGCTTCCTCTGGTCATGTTAGGAAGGACATGGGCTGGTAGGAATATTTTACTCAGATTGCATGTGAACTATGCTGTTGAATGTTATTTTCTTGAAAAGAAAGAGAGGAGGGGAATTAAGAGATTCAGATAGAATGTGTCTAGTGCGTGTGTGTGTGTGTATGTTCGCTTGTGTGTGTATCCGTGAATGTGCAATCATTGCAGACTTGATTAGCGGTGGTGGGTTGATTTAGATGGTCCAGCCACGTCTAACACTAGAAGGAGTGTGAGACTGGAAGATTATTTTTGCCATGCCATGTTAACCACGGCAGTAAGAGTATCCTGAGGAGTGACTGCATGGTGTTTACCTGGGCTGCGTTTGAAATGGCACCCTATTTCCTACATAGTGCACTACTTTCGACCAGTTCAGGGATAGTGCACTATTGTCAACAGGGTACCACTTGGGACACACCCTAGGAGATTCCATGTAGTGACAGAAATACAACAGCCTGGCTGTGGGTGTGTGACATATTTAACTAGCTCTCACAGTCTCACGTCAGAATTAGACGTTCATCCATGTTTCTCAAACTTCACATTTTGTGGTTGTTGCAAAAGTAATGTTTTGTTGTTGTGTTTAAGGATATGTTTAGGCATTAACTCCACACTTTTAAGTTTCGGTTAAGGTTTGGGATAGGCTTACGCACAACCACCATTCCCATCCACAACGCCCTAGCAAAACCTAACCTACTTGAAGGTAACAGCGCTCACTTTTGCCCCTAGTGTTTCCATGTCATCTCCTGACGTTCTCAGACAGGGATGGACGTCGAATACAGACTTGTATCACAGGTGACCTGGCCGGACATATCATCACGGCAGATCATTACTGATTTTGTATCTCATAAGTTTATTTAATATCCAGAGTTCCAAACTAGCATGGAAATGCATTGTACACAACTTTGGATGATACAACTAGAAATATGTCACCAAATCTTTCCAAAACTGAGATATGTGTTTCTTCATTGCAGGAGCTAATCCCTGTATGCACCTGGTGGTCCAGGTGACCCCTCGGTGACTTGTGATGTCATCTGTAGATGTTTTGAGGACAGCAGTCATAAGAATGGAGGAGACGTTGATCATCTATCTATTCTGGGAGTACTGTATCTGGGCCAGCAAGCCCTTAACTTCTTGACCATACTTGAGACGCAGACGTCTCAAGTATGCCCCTGGAAATGCAAATGCGCTACGCTAAATGCTAAATGTACTCGTTACAACTCAATCTTTGATCAAAATTCACAAGCAGGGTATTGAATGAAAGCTACACTCGTTGTGAACCTAGCCAGCAAGTCAGATTTTTAAAATGCTTTTCGGCGAAAGCATGAGAAGCTATTATCTGATAGCATGCACCCCCCAAAATGCCAGCACGACACGTAAACAACAGATTTTGCGGTAGCCGGCGCTACCCAAAACGCAGAAATAAAATATAAAACATTCATTACCTTTGACGAGCTTCTTTCTTGGCACTCCTATATGCCCCATAAACATCACTATTGGGTCTTTTTTTTGTTTAAATCGGTCCATATATACCCAAAATAGCTTTGTATGGAAGCTGTGTCATTCAGAAAAAAACATCGTTTTTAAACGCTGCGTAATTTTTTAAAATTAAAAAAGTCGACGATAAACTTTCACAAAACACTTCGAAATCCTTTTGTAATCCAACTTTAGGTATTAGTAAACGTTTATAATCTATCAAAATGATTACAGGGCGATGTATTTTCAATAGGTCTTCGCTTGCAAATCAATGGCTGCTAATGTCTTCTTCAACAACATCCGGGTGAAGACTGGGAAAATGGATGCCAGATAGATGGATTTTCCAACAATTAATTCAATTGAAAATGACGACAATGGCGACATCGTGTGGAATTTGTATGAATTGCAGGCAGGTCGATATTAAATTCTGTTCTCTTTTAACAACTCGTGGAAGTGACTTATGGAAATTATTTTTAGCTTTCAGAGAGCAGTTTTTCTTGCGTTTTTCAATGAAACACACGATCTGTTATAGTCACAGCCGTGATTTAACCAGTTTTATAAACTTCAGAGTGTTTTCTATCCACACATACTAATCATATGCATATACTATATTCCTGGCATGAGTAGCAGGACGCTGAAAAGTTGCGCGATTTTTAACAGAATTTTCGAAAAAGGAGGGGGTAGAAGTAAGAGGTTTTAAGCATCATACTCTAACGAACACAGTTTATCAGCCAAACAGCTACAAGCATAGAGATGTGTAGTGCTATAACTAGTACATTTTGATGGGTCACAGCAGTCCCCAGCACATTGAACACAATTGTTGATAGTACTGTTTTTCATCCCAAATGGAACCCTATTCCCTATTTAGTGCGCTACTTTTGACCAGGACCAAATGGGTTCTAGTCAAAACTAGTGAACTACTGTGTATAGGGTGCCATTTGGGACACACTCTAGCAGAAGTATTGTGTGTAACAGTGATAACACCAAGTAAAAATGAAATGATAACTTAAATACAAAATACAAATATCCATCAACAAACTTCTTATAGCTTTTCAGACACACATTCTGTTAATGTTAATCTGCTGTTGTTTTTTTTAAGGTCATCTGGTGATGTTTTGTCAGTGTTATATATGGATGTGGAAGCAGAAACGACTGGATTCCAGATGTTCTGTAATGTGTTTTGTCAGTGTTTATATATGGATGTGGAAGCAGAAACGACTGGATTCCAGATGTTCTGTAATGTGTTTTGTCCGTGTTATATACAGTGCCTTCGGAAAGTACTCAGACCTCTTGACTTTTTACACATTTTGTTACGTTACAGCCTTATTCTAAAATGGAATAAATACTTTTTTATCACCCACAATCTACACAGAATACCCCATTATGACAAAGTGAAAACAGGATTTTTGCAATAATAATAAAATAAAATGAACAAAATACCTTATTTACATAAGTATTCAGACCCTTTGCTATGAGACTCGAAATTGAGCTCAGGTGCATGCTGTTTCCATTGATCATCTTTGAGATGTCTCTACAACTTGATTGGAGTCCACCTATGGTAAATTAAATTGGTTGGACATGATTTGGAAAGGAACACACCGGTCTATATAAGGTCTCACAGTTGACAGTACGTGTCAGAGCAAAAACCAAGAAATGAGGTCGAAAGAATTGTCTGTAGAGCTCCGAGACAGGATTGTGTCGATGCACAGATCTGAGGAAGGGTAGACTCTTCCTAGAGCTGGCCGCCCTGCCAAACTGAGCAATTGGGGGAGAAGGGCCTTGGTCAGGGAGGTGACCAAGAAACCGATGGTCACTCTGACAGAGCTCCAGAGTTCCTCTGTGGAGATGGTTCTCCCGTCTCTGCAGCACTCCACCAATCAGGCCTTTATGGTAGAGTGGCCATGCAGATGCCGCTCCTCAAAAAAAAGGCACATGACTGCCCACTTGGAGTTTGCTAAAAGGCACCTAAAGGACTCTCAGACCATGAGAAACAAGATTCTCTGGTCTGATGAAACCAAGATTGAACTCTTTGGCCTGAATGCCAAGCGTCACATTTGGAGGAAACCTGGCACCATCCTTACGGTGAAGCATGGTGGTGGCAGCACCATGCTGTGGAGATGTTTTTCAGCGGCAGGGACTGAGAGACTAGTCAGGATCGGGGCAAAAATGAATGGAGCAAAGTACTGAGAGATCCTTGATGAAAACCTGCTCCGGAGTGCTCAGGACCTCAGACTGGGGCCAAGGTTCACCTTCCAACAGGACAATGACCCTAAGCACACAGCCAAGACAAGGAGTGGCTTGGGACAAGTCTCTCTGAATGTCCTTGAGTGGCCCAGCCAGAGCCCGGACATAAACCCGATCGAACATCTCTGGAGAGACCTGAAAATAGCTGTGCAGCATTGCTCCCCTTCCAACCTGACAGAACTTGAGAGGATCTGCAGAAAGGAATGGGAGAAACTCCCCAAATACAGGTGTGCCAAGCTTGCAGAGTCATACCCAAGAAGACTCAAGGCTTTAATTGCTGCCAAAGGTGCTTCAACAAAGTACTGAGTGAAGGGTCTGAATACTTATGTAAATGTGATTTTGTAGTTTTTTAAAAATTTGCCAACAAATTTTGCTTTGTCATTATGGGATAATGTGTGTAGATTGATGAAGAAAAAAACAAATGTAATCAATTTTAGAGTAAGGCTGTAACGTAACAAAATGTGAAAAAAGTCCAGGGGACTGAATGATTTCCGATTGCATTGCATGAAGCAGAAACGACTGGATTCCAGAAAATAATTTGGGACCCCAGAGGCTTGAAATGGAGAAAAAAAACCTGTTGACCTGATTTCAATGACAGATCGAGCTAGGGAAATAACTGAAGTCGAAACTGATGGTAATCGCTTGTTTCTCTCTCTCTGGCTCTGTGTGTGTGTGTGTGTGTGTGTGTGTGTGTGTGTGTGTGTGTGTGTGTCTGTGTGTGTCTGTGTGTGTCTGTGTGTGTGTGTGTGTGTGTGTGTGGTACCCATACCACACCGGGTTGTAGAAGGAAACCCATACCACACCAGGTTGTAGAAGGGAACCCATACCACGCTTGGTTGTAGTAGGATGGAAAAGGCTAAACATTGTGTGTGTTTTGCCTGTGCCTGCTTCTCTCTCTGTGTGTGTGAGAGTCTGTGTGTGTGTGTGTGTGTGTGTGTGTGTGTGTGTCTACATCTGTCTGCCTGTCTTCCTGCCTGTCTGCCTGCCTGCCTGCCTGTCTGTCTGTCTGTCTGTCTGTCTGTCTGTCTTTCTGTCTGTCTGTCTGTCTGTCTGTCTGTCTGTCTGTGTGCGCGCCTGTGCTTGTGCCTGCGTCTCTCTCTCTGTGTGTGAGTGCATGTGTGATCATACCCGCTAATTAGAGTGACAGTTTTTAATAATACTTCCAGGGCTAATGTGAGAGACCACAGCTCCACTCTGCCAGTCTCCCCCTCCTCTCTCAGACCTACAGGCTCTAATTAAGAACTGGGTTAGCTGACATCCACCCTCCAAAACAGAGCCGACACATTGACAACCTGTCTTCCTGTCACTCCAGCAGCCTTTAGAGGGTGCCATAGCTTCAAACCTCACTGTTTTACCTCCCTGCCCTTCCCGTCACTCCAGCAGCCTTTAGACAGTGACACAGATTTAAACCTCACAGTTTTACCTCCCTGCCCTTCCTGCCTCTACACCAGCCTTTAGAGGGTGACACAGATTTAAACCTCACAGTTTTACCTCCCTGCCCTTCCTGCCTCTACACCAGCCTTTAGACTGTGACACAGATTTAAACCTCACAGTTTTACCTCCCTGCCCTTCCTGCCTCTACACCAGCCTTTAGACTGTGACACAGATTTAAACCTCACAGTTTTACCTCCCTGCCCTTCCTGCCTCTACACCAGCCTTTAGACAGTGACACAGATTTAGTTTTACCTTGCCCTTCCTGCCTCTACAACCTCACACAGATTTTACCTCCCTGCCCTTCCTGCCTCTACACCAGCCTTTAGACGGTGACACAGATTTAAACCTCACAGTTTTACCTCCCTCCTCTTAATCGGCTATGACTGCCAGAGAAAATGATTTCCTGTGCACACACATGCATGCACATGCAGCCAGGCAGGCAGGTGCACACGCGTGTACACACAGACACAAAGACGAACAGCAGCTGTCATAAATGTCCCCGTTACCTCATAGAAATATTTGAATATGTCAGTACATCATTAAATTACAAAGAGCTGCTCTCTTTCAATCTACCTTAATCTATGAGGACATGTCAGATTGTAGGTTATATGTGATACAGTGTAATATGAATTGGAATTACATAAAATGTAGCTTTGCTTTAACAATGCTCAGTACAAACAGTACAGCCAAAATATCCTCAAAGACCTATTATCAGCCCCGTCTTCATCTCCGTATATTCTCATTTCCAGAATAATCTTGTTTTAATCTGTGGACAGAGATAAAGAAGACAGGGAACAGTAACCTCAGTCAATCAAGGGCCCATTTTGACTCTGTTATGTAAACATGCTGCTGTTTACAGATTGTCTGCTTAATGCATGTTATTTTGAATGAGGCTGGTGTAATAGTGGGATTCCCCACACTGATACCCTTTACAATCTGATAGCAATATTTATTAGATTAACCTGAGATTTATTGCCAAATTAAATTAATCACGCATTGACTTTCAACCATTTATTCTGTCTACAATGTCCGACTCAAGTAGACGTCATGGAATTTTGAGTCAAATATGACAAATGTTTTTTAAACCTCTTATATCGTTTTGGACTTTTAGATTGATATTTTGATAACCTGTTTGTGTCATTTCAAAGTAGGTATAACTGTTTAAGTGGCTTTTTAATCTTGATACCAGACACTGGATTCCAGATTGCCTTCTCATGAAAGACAAGATAGGCCTACCCACTTTTTAAAACGTTACTTATGTCAGTCCATGTCATCTTCTAGCAGACACCTAAACGAGTACATCTTGAAAACCACAGTGATGGTAACAACATGTTGATACAATGTTGCTAATCGTGTTCTTATTACAAAGCTATAAAACAATAATTCTGTTACCAAGAATTTCATCCCTATACACCATAGCTGACAGTAATCATGCCGTCTCCAACTCCCTTCGACAAGGAGATTACTCATCTCTAGGGGTTTGACACGTAGCACACAGACTCCTGCCTTGGGAAGGATACGAGTGCAATCTACAGTGTCTTCATGTTCCCGAGCTCATAAAATCTGCATTTTCCCTGCGACGCCTGCAGACGGCTGCGACTACAGCGGGAATAACTCATAGAACTTCTTGGTATGCATGGGTTTCTCAGGACTGGAAAATCAATTATTCAGATATCTCTCCTACACTGTAACCGGAGTATAGGTGTGTCAAGAACAAGAAGAAGTGGAGCCTCTTTGGTTCGTGAGGGCTTTGTTCTATGGTGTGTGCTATGGTAAAACAGTAGTAGCCTACTTCAGTGTAGCATCAAGATCCGTTTGATGTACAGTCCATTATTGGAGTTTCAGGTTGGCCTCAGCCATGTGTGAAATGACTCAGTTGTACGGTGAAGCTCCTCTCCTCTGTCGCTATAGGTTGTTTCCTGAATGCACTATTTTTGATTATAGTTTATTCCCTTTATAATGAACTAACTTTGATCAGGACACACAGTTATTGAATAGGCTAGGAAATAGGGTGCCATTTGGGACTCATCCTTAATCTGCATAGTTTCACCTCTACCATGGTGTTGAAGTGACCTGTGTCCACTACAACGGCACTGACAGTGTGGACATCATGGGGGCATGTATAATTCTCTATTGTAAATCACTGGGGGCATGTAGAAATCTCTATTGTAAATCACTGGGGGCATGCAGAGTTCTCTATTGTAAATCACTGGGGGCATGTAGAGTTCTCTATTGTAAATCACTGGGGGCATGTAGAGTTCTCTATTGCAAATCATTGGGGGGATGTAGAGTTCTCTATTGTAAATCACTGGGGGCATGTAGAGTTCTCTATTGTAAATCGCTGGGGCATGCAAAGTTCTCTATTGTAAATCTCTGGGGCATGCAAAGTTCTCTATTGTAAATCGCTGGGGCATGTAGAGTTCTCTATTGTAAATCACTGGGGGCATCAGAGTTCTCTATTGTAAATCACTGGGGGCATCAGAGTTCTCTATTGTAAATCACTGGGGGCATCAGAGTTCTCTATTGTAAATCACTGGGGGCATCAGAGTTCTCTATTGTAAATCACTGGGGGCATGTAGAGTTCTCTATTGTTAATCGCTGGGGGCATCAGAGTTCTCTATTGTAAATCACTGGGTGCATCAGAGTTTTCTGTTGTTAATCGCTGGTGGTATGTGGAGTTCTCTATTGTAAATCACTGGGGGCATGTAGAGTTCTCTATTGTTAATCGCTGGGGGCATCAGAGTTCTCTATTGTAAATCACTGGGTGCATCAGAGTTTTCTGTTGTTAATCGCTGGTGGTATGTGGAGTTCTCTATTGTAAATCACTGGGGGCATCAGAGTTTTCTGTTGTTAATCGCTGGTGGTATGTGGAGTTCTCTATTGTAATCACAGGGTGCATCAGAGTTCTCTATTGTAACTCACTGGGTACAATGGTCAAGGTGCGTGCTGGAAAAATCTATAAACGTCAATATATATTTAGTTGATCAAATATCGTTGATCATATTTACTTTCTAAGCATTTCCATTGGAGGCTAAACACATACCACGCCGGGTTGGGGTAGGAAACCCATACCACGCTGGGTTGTAGAAGGAAACCCATACCACGCCGGGTTGTAGAAGGATGGAAAAGGCTAAATCCAAACTACGCCGGGTTGTAAAAGGAAACCCATACCACGCTGGGTTGTAGAAGGAAACCCATACCACACCGAGTTGTAGAAGGGAACCCATACCACGCTGGGTTGTAGAAGGAAACCCATACCACACCTGGTTGTAGTAAGATGGAAAAGGCTAAACCCATACCACACCGGGTTGTAGGAAGGGAACTAAACCCATACCACACCGGGTTGTAATAAGGGTAAACCCATACCACACCAGGTTGTAGTACGATGGAAAAGGCTAAACCCATACCACACCTGGTTGTAGTAAGATGGAAAAGGCTAAACCCATACCACACCGGGTTGTAGGAAGGTCGAAAAGGCTAAACCCATACCACACCGGGTTGTAATAAGATGGAAAAGGCTAAACCCATACCACACCAGGTTGTAGTAAGATAGAAAAGGCTAAACCCATACCACACCGGGTTGTAATAAGATGGAAAAGGCTAAACCCATACCACACCAGGTTGTAGTACGATGGAAAAGGCTAAACCCATACCACACCGGGTTGTAATAAGATGGAAAAGGCTAAACCCATACCACACCAGGTTGTAGTACGATGGAAAAGGCTAAACCCATACCACAACGGGTTGTAGTAAGATGGAAAAGGCTAAACCCATACCACACCAGGTTGTAGTACGATGGAAAAGGCTAAACCCATACCACACCGGGTTGTAATAAGATGGAAAAGGCTAAACCCATACCACACCAGGTTGTAGTAAGATGGAAAAGGCTAAACCCATACCACACCAGGTTGTAATAAGATGGAAAAGGCTAAACCCATACCACACCAGGTTGTAGTACGATGGAAAAGGCTAAACCCATACCTCGCCGGGTTGTAGAAGGAAACCCATACCACACCAGGTTGTAGTACGATGGAAAAGGCTAAACCCATACCACAACGGGTTGTAGTAAGATGGAAAAGGCTAAACCAATACCACACCAGGTTGTAGTAAGATGGAAAAGGCTAAACCCATACCACACCAGGTTGTAGTACGATGGAAAAGGCTAAACCCATACCTCGCCGGGTTGTAGAAGGAAACCCATACCACACCAGGTTGTAGTACGATGGAAAAGGCTAAACCCATACCACAACGGGTTGTAGTAAGATGGAAAAGGCTAAACCCATACCACACCAGGTTGTAGTAAGATGGAAAAGGCTAAACCCATACCACACCAGGTTGTAGTACGATGGAAAAGGCTAAACCCATACCACAACGGGTTGTAATAAGATGGAAAAGGATAAACCCATACCACACCAGGTTGTAGTACGATGGAAAAGGCTAAACCCATACCACACCGGGTTGTAATAAGATGGAAAAGGCTAAACCCATACCACACCGGGTTGTAATAAGATGGAAAAGGCTAAACCCATACCACACCAGGTTGTAGTACGATGGAAAAGGCTAAACCCATACCACACCAGGTTGTAGTACGATGGAAAAGGCTAAACCAATACCACACCAGGTTGTAGTAAGATGGAAAAGGCTAAACCCATACCACACCAGGTTGTAGTACGATGGAAAAGGCTAAACCCATACCTCGCCGGGTTGTAGAAGGAAACCCATACCACACCAGGTTGTAGTACGATGGAAAAGGCTAAACCCATACCACAACGGGTTGTAGTAAGATGGAAAAGGCTAAACCCATACCACACCAGGTTGTAGTACGATGGAAAAGGCTAAACCCATACCACAACGGGTTGTAATAAGATGGAAAAGGCTAAACCCATACCACACCGGGTTGTAATAAGATGGAAAAGGCTAAACGCATACCACACCAGGTTGTAGTACGATGGAAAAGGCTAAACCCATACCACACCAGGTTGTAGTACGATGGAAAAGGCTAAACCCATACCACACCAGGTTGTAGTACGATGGAAAAGGCTAAACCCATACCATGCTGGGTTGTAGAAGGAAACCCATACCACGCCAGGTTGTAGTAAGATGGAAAAGGCTAAACCCATACCACACCGGGTTGTAATAAGATGGAAAAGGCTAAACCCATACCACACCAGGTTGTAGTACGATGGAAAAGGCTAAACCCATACCACACCAGGTTGTAGTACGATGGAAAAGGCTAAACCCATACCACACCAGGTTGTAGTACGATGGAAAAGGCTAAACCCATACCATGCTGGGTTGTAGAAGGAAACCCATACCACGCCAGGTTGTAGTAAGATGGAAAAGGCTAAACCCATACCACACCGGGTTGTAATAAGATGGAAAAGGCTAAACCCATACCACACCAGGTTGTAGTACGATGGAAAAGGCTAAATCCATACCATACCAGGTTGTAGTACGATGGAAAAGGCTAAACCCATACCACACCAGGTTGTAGTACGATGGAAAAGGCTAAACCCATACCACACCAGGTTGTAGTATGATGGAAAAGGCTAAACCCATACCACACCGGGTTGTAGTACGATGGAAAAGGCTAAACCCATACCACACCAGGTTGTAGTACGATGGAAAAGGCTAAACACATACCACACCGGGTTGTAATAAGATGGAAAAGGCTAAACCCATACCACACCAGGTTGTAGTACGATGGAAAAGGCTAAACCCATACCATGCTGGGTTGTAGAAGGAAACCCATACCACACCAGGTTGTAGTACGATGGAAAAGGCTAAATCCATACCATACCAGGTTGTAGTACGATGGAAAAGGCTAAACCCATACCACACCAGGTTGTAGTACGATGGAAAAGGCTAAACCCATACCACAACGGGTTGTAGTAAGATGGAAAAGGCTAAACCCATACCACACCAGGTTGTAGTACGATGGAAAAGGCTAAACCCATACCACACCAGGTTGTAGTACGATGGAAAAGGCTAAACCCATACCACACCAGGTTGTAGTACGATGGAAAAGGCTAAGCCCATACCACAACGGGTTGTAGTAAGATGGAAAAGGCTAAACCCATACCACACCAGGTTGTAGTAAGATGGAAAAGGCTAAACCCATACCACGCCAGGTTTGTAAATGTTTATTGGACAGGATAGTGAGAAGGAAACAAGACAGATGATGCCGAGGCAGCGGACAACAAACAGGTTTAGACCACTGGACCACAAATAGGTTTATACCGCTGGACCACAAACAGGTTTAGACCACTGGACCACAAACAGGTTTAGACCACTGGACCACAAACAGGTATATACAGGGGGACCAAAAACAGGTTTAGACCACTGGACCACAAACAGGTTTAGACCACTGGACCAAAAACAGGTTTAGACATGGGATCACAAACAGGTTTAGACCACTGGACCACAAACAGGTATAGACAGGGGGACCAAAAATATGTTTAGACCGCTGGACCACAAACAGGTTTATACCGCTGGACCACAAACAGGTTTATTCCACTGGACAACAAACAGGTTTAGACATGGGATCACAAACAAGTTTAGACCACTGGACCACAAACAGGTATAAACAGGGGGACCAAAAACAGGTTTAGACCGCTGGACCACAAACAGGTATAAACAGGGGGACCAAAAACAGGTTTAGACCGCTGGACCACAAACAGGTTTAGACATCTGGACCACAAACAGGTTTATACCGCTGGACCACAAACAGGTTTATTCCACTGGAAAACAAACAGGTTTAGACAGGGGGATCACAAACAGGTTTAGACCACTGTACAAAAAAAAGGTTTAGACCTATGGACCACAAACAGGTTTTGACCGGGGGACGACAAACAGGTTTAGACCACTGGACCACAAACAGGTTTAGACAAGGGGACCACAAACAGGTTTAGACCGGGGGACCACAAACAGGTTTAGGCCACTGGACCACAAACAGGTTTAGATAGGGGGACCACAGACAGGTTTAGACCACTGGATCACAAACAGGTATAGACAGGGGGACCACAAACAGGTTTAGACCGGGGGACCACAAACAGGTTTAGGCCACTGGACCACAAACAGGTTTTGACCGGAGGACGACAAACAGGTTTAGACCGCTGGACCACAAAGAGGTTTAGACAAGGGGACCACAAACAGGTTTAGACCACTGGACCACAAACAGATTTAGACCACTGAACCACAAACAGGTTTAGATAGGGGGACCACAGACAGGTTTAGACCACTGGACCATAGACAGGTTTAGACAGGGGGACCACAAACAGGTTTAGACAGGGGGTACACCAACAGGTTTAGACAACTGGACCACAAACAGGTATAGACAGGGGGACCACAAACAGGTTTAGACCACTGGACCACAAACATGTTTAAACCACTGGACCACAAACAGGTATAGACAGGGGGATCACAAACAGGTTTAGACCACTGGACCACAAACAGGTATAGACAGGGGGATCACAAACAGGTTTAGACCGGGGGACCACAAACAGGTTTAGGCCACTGGACCACAAACAGGTTTTAACCGGCTGACGACAAACAGGTTTGGACCACTGGACCACAAACAGGTTTAGACCGCTGGACCACAAAGAGGTTTAGACCACTGGACCACAAATAGATTTAGACCACTGAACCACAAACAGGTTTAGATAGGGGGACCACAGACAGGTTTAGACCACTGGACCATAGACAGGTTTAGACCACTGCATCACAGACAGGTTTAGACCACTGGATCACAGACAGGTATAGACAGGTGGACCACAAACAGGTTAAGACCACTGGACCACAAACAGGTTTAGACCGGGGGATCACAAACAGGTTTAGACCACTGGACCACAAACAGGTTTAGACCACTGGACCACAAACAGATTTAGACCACTGAACCACAAACAGGTTTAGATAGGGGGACCACAGACAGGTTTAGACCACTGGACCATAGACAGGTTTAGACAGGGGACCTCAAACAGGTTTAGACAGGGGGACCACAAACAAGTTTAGACCACTGGACCACAAACATGTTTAAACCACTGGACCACAAACAGGTATAGACAGGGGGATCACAAACAGGTTTAGACCACTGGACCACAAACAGGTATAGACAGGGGGATCACAAACAGGTTTAGACCGGGGGACTACAAACAGGTTTAGGCCACTGGACCACAAACAGGTTTTGACCGGGGGTACGACAAACAGGTTTAGACCGCTGGACCACAACGAGGTTTAGACAAGGGGACCACAAACAGGTTTAGACCACTGGACCACAAACAGATTTAGACCACTGAACCACAAACAGGTTTAGATAGGGGGACCACAGACAGGTTTAGACCACTGGACCATAGACAGGTTTAGACAGGGGGACCACAAACAGGTTTAGACAGGGGGTACACCAACAGGTTTAGACAACTGGACCACAAACAGGTATAGACAGGGGGACCACAAACAGGTTTAGACCACTGGACCACAAACATGTTTAAACCACTGGACCACAAACAGGTATAGACAGGGGGATCACAAACAGGTTTAGACCACTGGACCACAAACAGGTTTTGACCGGCGGACGACAAACAGGTTTGGACCACTGGACCACAAACAGGTTTAGACCGCTGGACCACAAAGAGGTTTAGACCACTGGACCACAAATAGATTTAGACCACTGAACCACAAACAGGTTTAGATAGGGGGACCACAGACAGGTTTAGACCACTGGACCATAGACAGGTTTAGACCACTGCATCACAGACAGGTTTAGACCACTGGATCACAGACAGGTATAGACAGGTGGACCACAAACAGGTTAAGACCACTGGACAACAAACAGGTTTAGACCGGGGGATCACAAACAGGTTTAGACCACTGGACCACAAACAGGTTTAGACCACTGGACCACAAACAGATTTAGATCACTGAACCACAAACAGGTTTAGATAGGGGGACCACAGACAGGTTTAGACCACTGGACCATAGACAGGTTTAGACAGGGGGACCACAAACAGGTTTAGACAGGGGGTACACCAACAGGTTTAGACCACTGGACCACAAACAGGTATAGACAGGGGGACCACAAACAAGTTTACCACAAACATGACCACTGACCACTGGACCACAAACATGTTTAAACCACTGGACCACAAACAGGTATAGACAGGGGGATCACAAACAGGTTTAGACCACTGGACCACAAACAGGTATAGACAGGGGGATCACAAACAGGTTTAGACCGGGGGACCACAAACAGGTTTAGGCCACTGGACCACAAACAGGTTTTGACCGGCGGACGACAAACAGGTTTGGACCACTGGACCACAAACAGGTTTAGACCGCTGGACCACAAAGAGGTTTAGACCACTGGACCACAAATAGATTTAGACCACTGAACCACAAACAGGTTTAGATAGGGGGACCACAGACAGGTTTAGACCACTGGACCATAGACAGGTTTAGACCACTGCATCACAGACAGGTTTAGACCACTGGATCACAGACAGGTATAGACAGGTGGACCACAAACAGGTTAAGACCACTGGACCACAAACAGGTTTAGACCGGGGGATCACAAACAGGTTTAGACCACTGGACCACAAACAGGTTTAGACCACTGGATCACAGACAGGTATAGACAGGTGGACCACAAACAGGTTAAGACCACAAACAGGTTTAGACCACTGGACCACAAACAGGTTTACCACAAACAGGTTTATTCCACTGGACAACAAACAGGTTTAGGGACCACAAACAGGTTTAGACCACTGGACCAGGTATAAACAAACAGGTATAGACAGGTTTAGGGACCACAAACAGGTTTATACCGCTGTTTATTCCAGACAAACAGGTTTAGACTGGACCACAAACAGGTTTATACCGCTGGACCACAAACAGGTTTATTCCACTGGACAACAAACAGGTTTAGACATGGGATCACAAACAAGTTTAGACCACTGGACCACAAACAGGTATAAACAGGGGGACCAAAAACAGGTTTAGACCGCTGGACCACAAACAGGTATAAACAGGGGGACCAAAAACAGGTTTAGACCGCTGGACCACAAACAGGTTTAGACATCTGGACCACAAACAGGTTTATACCGCTGGACCACAAACAGGTTTATTCCACTGGAAAACAAACAGGTTTAGACAGGGGGATCATAAACAGGTTTAGACCACTGTACAAAAAAAAGGTTTAGACCACTGGACCACAAACAGGTTTTGACCGGGGGACGACAGACAGGTTTAGACCACTGGACCACAAACAGGTTTGGACCGGGGGACGACAAACAGGTTTAGACCGCTGGACCACAAAGAGGTTTAGACAAGGGGACCACAAACAGGTTTAGACCGGGGGACCACAAACAGGTTTAGACCACTGGATCACAAACAGGTATAGACAGGGGGACCACAAACAGGTTTAGACCGGGGGACCACAAACAGGTTTAGGCCACTGGACCACAAACAGGTTTTGACCGGGGGACGACAAACAGGTTTAGACCGCTGGACCACAAAGATGTTTAGACAAGGGGACCACAAACAGGTTTAGACCACTGGACCACAAACAGATTTAGACCACTGAACCACAAACAGGTTTAGATAGGGGGACCACAGACAGGTTTAGACCACTGGACCATAGACAGGTTTAGACAGGGGGACCACAAACAGGTTTAGACAGGGGGTACACCAACAGGTTTAGACCACTGGACCACAAACAGGTATAGACAGGGGGACCACAAACAGGTTTAGACCACTGGACCACAAACATGTTTAAACCACTGGACCACAAACAGGTATAGACAGGGGGATCACAAACAGGTTTAGACCACTGGACCACAAACAGGTATAGACAGGGGGATCACAAACAGGTTTAGACCGGGGAACCACAAACAGGTTTAGGCCACTGGACCACAAACAGGTTTTGACCGGCGGACGACAAACAGGTTTGGACCACTGGACCACAAACAGGTTTAGACCGCTGGACCACAAAGAGGTTTAGACCACTGGACCACAAATAGATTTAGACCACTGAACCACAAACAGGTTTAGATAGGGGGACCACAGACAGGTTTAGACCACTGGACCATAGACAGGTTTAGACCACTGCATCACAGACAGGTTTAGACCACTGGATCACAGACAGGTATAGACAGGTGGACCACAAACAGGTTAAGACCACTGGACCACAAACAGGTTTAGACCGGGGGATCACAAACAGGTTTAGACCACTGGACCACAAACAGGTTTAGACCACTGGATCACAGACAGGTATAGACAGGTGGACCACAAACAGGTTAAGACCACTGGACCACAAACAGGTTTAGACCGGGGGACCACAAACAGGTTTAGGCCACTGGACCACAAACAGGTTTAGACAGGAGGACCACAAACAGGTTTAGACAGGGGTCCACAAAAAAGGTTTAGACCACTGGACCATTAACAGGTTTAGACCACTGGATCACAGACAGGTTTAGACCACTGGATCACAGACAGGTTTAGATCACTGGACCATTAACAGGTTTAGACCGGGGGATCACAAACAGGTTTAGACAACTGGACCATTAACAGGTTTAGACCACTGGACCACAAACAGATTTAGACCACTGGACCACAAACATATTTAGACCACTGAACCACAAACAGATTTAGACCACTGAACCACAAACAGATTTAGACCACTGGACCACAAACAGGTTTAGATAGGGGGACCACAGACAGGTTTAGACCACTGGACCATAGACAGGTTTAGACAGGGGGACCACAAACAGTTTTAGACAGGGGGAACACCAACAGGTTTAGACCACTGGACCACAAACATGTTTAAACCACTGGATCACAAACAGGTTAAGACCACTGGACCACAAACAGGTTTAGACCGGGGGACCACAAACAGGTTTAGGCCACTGGACCACAAACAGGTTTTGACCGGCGGACGACAAACAGGTTTGGACCACTGGACCACAAACAGGTTTAGACCGCTGGACCACAAAGAGGTTTAGACCACTGGACCACAAATAGATTTAGACCACTGAACCACAAACATGTTTAGATAGGGGGACCACAGACAGGTTTAGACCACTGGACCATAGACAGGTTTAGACAGGGGGACCACAAACAGGTTTAGACAGGGGGAACACCAACAGGTTCAGACCACTGGACCACAAACAGGTATAGACAGGGGGACCACAAACAGGTTTAGACCACTGGACCATTAACAGGTTTAGACCGGGGGATCACAGACAGGTTTAGACCACTGGACCACAAACAGGTTTAGACCACTGGATCGCAGACAGGTATAGACATGTGGACCACAAACAGGTTAAGACCGGGGGACCACAAACAGGTTTAGACCGGGGGACCACAAACAGGTTTAGGCCACTGGACCACAAACAGGTTTTGACCGGGGGACGACAAACAGGTTTGGACCACTGGACCACAAACAGGTTTGGACCACTGGACCACAAACAGATTTAGACCACTGAACCACAAACATGTTTAGATAGGGGGACCACAGACAGGTTTAGACCACTGGACCATAGACAGGTTTAGACAGGGGGAACACAAACAGGTTTAGACAGGGGGAACACCAACAGGTTTAGACCACTGGACCACAAACAGGTATAGACAGGGGGACCACAAACAGGTTTAGACAGGGGGACCACAAACAGGTTTAGACAGGGGGAACACCAATAGGTTTAGACCACTGGACCACAAACAGGTATAGACAGGGGGACCACAAACAGGTTTAGACCACTGGACCACAAACATGTTTAAACCACTGGATCACAAACAGGTTTAGACCGGGGGACCACAAACAGGTTTAGACCGGGGGACCACAAACAGGTTTAGGCCACTGGACCACAAACAGGTTTTGACCAGCGGACGACAAACAGGTTTGGACCACTGGATCACAAACAGGTTTAGACCGCTGGACCACAAACAGGTTTAGACAAGGGGACCACAAACAGGTTTACACCACTGGACCACAAACAGGTTTAGACCACTGGACCACAAACAGATTTAGATCACTGGACCACAAACAGGTTTAGACCACTGGACCACAAACAGATTTAGACCACTGAACCACAAACAGGTTTAGATAGGGGGACCACAGACAGGTTTAGACCACTGGACCATAGACAGGTTTAGACAGGAGCACCACAAACAGGTTTAGACAGGGGGAACACCAACAGGTTTAGACCACTGGACCACAAACAGGTATAGACAGGGGGACCGCAAGCAGGTTTAGACAGGGGGACCACAAACAGGTTTATACCACTGGACCATTAACAGGTTTAGACCGGGGGATCACAAACAGGTTTAGATCACTGGACCACAAACAGGTTTAGACCACTGGATCACAAACAGGTATAGACAGGGGGACCACAAACAGGTTTAGATCACTGGACCACAAACAGGTTTAGACCACTGGACCACAAACAGGTTTAGACCACTGGATCACAAACAGGTTTAGACCGCTGGACCACAAAGAGGTTTAGACAAGGGGACCACAAACAGGTTTAGACCACTGGACCACAAACAGATTTAGACCACTGAACCACAAACAGGTTTAGATAGGGGGACCACAAACAGGTTTAGACAGGGGGAACACCAACAGGTTCAGACCACTGGACCACAAACAGGTATAGACAGGGGGACCACAAACAGGTTTAGACAGGGGGAACACCAACAGGTTTAGACCACTGGACCACAAACAGGTATAGACAGGGGGACCGCAAGCAGGTTTAGACAGGGGGACCACAAACAGGTTTAGACAGGGGGACCACAGACAGGTTTAGACCACTGGACCATAGACAGGTTTAGACAGGGGGACCACAAACAGGTTTAGGCAGGGGGAACACCAACAGGTTCAGACCACTGGACCACAAACAGGTATAGACAGGGGAACCGCAAGCAGGTTTAGACAGGTGGACCACAAACAGGTTTAGGCAGGGGGACCACAAACAGGTTTAGACCACTGGATCACAAACAGGTATAGACAGGGGGACCACAAACAGGTTTAGGCCACTGGACCACAAACAGGTTTTGACCGGGGGACGACAAACAGGTTTAGACCGCTGGACCACAAAGAGGTTTAGACAAGGGGACCACAAACAGGTTTAGACCACTGGACCACAAACAGATTTAGACCACTGAACCACAAACAGGTTTAGATAGGGGGACCACAGACAGGTTTAGACCACTGGACCATAGACAGGTTTAGACAGTGGGACCACAAACAGGTTTAGGCAGGGGGAACACCAACAGGTTTAGACCACTGGACCACAAACATGTTTAAACCACTGGATCACAAACAGGTTTAGACCGGGGGACCACAAACAGGTTTAGACCACTGGACCATAGACAGGTTTAGACAGGGGGACCACAAACAGGTTTAGGCAGGGGGAACACCAACAGGTTCAGACCACTGGACCACAAACAGGTATAGACAGGGGGACCACAAACAGGTTTAGACCGGGGGAACACCAACAGGTTTAGACCGGAGGATCACAAACAGGCCATACTGATAGTATATTTACAGTGTGTCTGTCACCGTTACAAGTAGTTTGGACTTTAATATCATTTACAAGCCTCACTCTCCATTCTGATGAATTATTAAGACTTGTACAGAGGGCTTGTTTAAAAGGATCTAGCTTTTAAAACCATCCTATTAAAGGACATCTTGTTAGGCTCATACAATTCCCTGAATGTACCTTACTTCTAATTACGTACCTCAGGTACTGAGCCATGTATAATAGCATTTATTATTTCTTAATAAGACATTTCCTTCAGTTCACCTAATAGTAATGGAATCTCTCACATGGGTCCTAACTAGCTACATCTCTGTATTATAGAGTCCATAAAGCTCAGCAAGTAAAACACTAAGAGGCCTACTACCTAGGTAATAACACAACCGTGTACTTGAATACAATGTGATGCTCTTTATTGCATGCCTCTTGATCTCGCGGTGACTTCACCAATACACGCCTGCAATTCAATTATTTTCTAGGCCTCTACTGTTAACTAAGCCAAAGCTGTACTGTCTGTGGGTTTTATGTCAGAAATTATGTGATTTAATACTGAAGAATACCTTCCAATGAAAAGGAAACATGATTAACGATCTGTCAGGCAGTCCAGTAATCAGAACATTCTCTAAATACATTAGTAAGAATAGACAGAGTAGGGCGGCTGTTACGAAATACACCCGTCTGAAATATGAAATATCATGCCTCATTCATAGTGTTTGGAACACCTGGCATTTATAATTCAATGTGTGTCCAACAGTGCATCGTCAAAAGTAGTAATGAGGGATGTCCTCAGGCCATCCCATTAATTTATATTGAACATGAACACGTCAGGCTGTGTGTGTGTCCTCCACTTGGTTTTTACTTGCACCAATTCACCCTTTTAATCCAATCTACTCTGAGACGCTCATTTTATAACCTGTATTTAGCCAATGATGCTTACCCAGAGTCGGCTTTGCTCAGAACTTGCATCAAGCGCCTCAAAGGAGTGCTGATCTAGGATCAGATCCCCCTTGTCCATGTAATCTTATTCACCGTGATATAAAAAGCCAAACTGAACCTAAATCAGCTTGATTCATACATCTCCAAAAAGAAGGATAATAGTATCATCTTCTGAGACTGATAGGCTGTAACTGCTGCTCATATACCGGTCCAAGTTGAATTCAATCACAGTCTGATTCACTTCACTGAACGTGTTAATCAAATGTAATCACCTCAATTTCATCCATGACTGCTCTTTTCCTTTTCAGTATGGTATCAACATACTGTACGTATGTGTAATGATAGTCTGGCTTTACCCTTCATATTGCACCATGCCGTTGTGGCCGGATTAGCAGAATAGAGGTTGTTTAATAGCTTGGTTTGACATTTCACTGGGGGAGGGGGAAATACAATTTCATAGTCGTGATAGATGATAATTTATAATTTAGCTGACACTTTTATCCAAAGCAACTCAGTCATGCGTGCATAGGTTTTACTATGGATGGTCCCAGCAGGAATCAAACCCACAAACCTGGCATTACAAGCGCCGTGCTCAAACAACTTAGCCATAAAGGATCACATGATATATGCTTTGTGACATGGATGAGACGATAAGAACACTGGAACATTGGAACCAATGAGGTATATAAACCCTAGATTGCTGATGCTATGTATTGGCCATTGAGAGGCTTTAAGCCACCGGTCAGCCATAATGTTGGTATAGAAAGGAGCAGTCCTCCACAGGAATGAATGGAATTCTACAGTAATGTTTCAAGAAAAAAATTACATGTATTTAAGTATTTTTTGTTGTTGTAGTAGGGACAGTAACATTAGTACAAAAACAAATCTGTATTTACAGTGGGGCAAAAAAGTATTTAGTCAGAAACCAATTGTGCAAGTTCTCCCACTTAAAAAGTTGAGAGAGGCCTGTAATCATAGGTACACTTCAACTATGACAGACAAAATGAGGGGGGAAAATCCAGAAAATCACATTGTAGGATTTTTAATGAATTTATTTGCAAATGATGGTGGAAAATAAGTATGCCACAGATGTCTCAAGTTTTGAGGCAGCGTGCAATTGGCATGCTGACAGCAGGAATGTCCACCAGAGCTGTTGCTATAGAGTAGAAAGTTCATTTCTCTACCATAAGCCGCCTCCAACGTTGTTTTAGAGATTTTGGCCGTACATCCAACCGGCCTCACAACTGCAGACTACGTGCATGGCACTGTGTGGGCGAGCGGTTTGCTGATGTCAACATTGTGAACAGAGTGCCATATAGTGGCGGTGGGGTTATGGTATGGGCAGGCATAAGTTATGGACCACAAACATAACATTCTATTTTATCGATGGCAATTTGAATGCAAAGAGATCCCGTGACGAGATCCTGAAGCCCATTGTGAGGCCCATTTGTTTTAAGGTGACCAACAGATGCATATCTATATTCCCAGGCATGTGAAATCCATAGATTAGGGCCAAATACATTTTTTTCTGATTGACGGATTTCCTTATATGACCTGTAACTCAGTAAAATCTTTAAAATTGTTGCAATGATATTTTTGTTCAGTATAAATGAGATATTTCTGTATTTAAATTTCAATACATTTGTAAACATTTCTAGAAATGTGTTTTCACTCATTATGGGGTATTGCGTGTGTAGATGGGTGAGATGATTTTTTAAATTTTTAATCAATTTAGAATTCAGCAGTGGTGGAAAAAGTACCCAACTATCATACTTGAGTAAAAGTAAAGATACCTTAATAGAAAAGGACTAATAGTAAAAGTCACCCAGTAAAATTCTACTTGAGTCAAAGTATAAAAGTATTTGGTTTAAAATTTGCTTAAGGATTTTGTGTTAAATGTTCTACAACAAATATGTCTTAGTGTCCAACAAGCTTTCTCTACCCTTAACCTTGTTCTGAACACCTCCCAAACTAAGGTCATGTCGTTTGGTAAGAAGAATGCCCCTCTCCCCACAGGTGTGATGACTACCTCTGAGGGTTTAGAGCTTGAGGTAGTCACCTCATACAGGTACTTGGGAGTATGGCTAGACAGTACACTGTCCTTCTCTCAGCACATATCAAAGCTGCAGGCGAAAGTTACATCTAGACGTGTTTTCCTCTATCGTAATCGCTCCTCTTTCACCCCAGCTGCCAAACTAACCCTGATTCAGATAACCATCCTACCCATGCTTCATAGATCGGCAGGTAAGGGTGCTCTCGAGCGGCTAGATGTTCTTTACCATTCGGCCATCAGATTTGCCACCAATGTTCCTTATAGGACAAATCACTGCACTCTATACTCCTCTGTAAACGGGTCATCTCTGTATACCCGTCGCAAGACCCACTGGTTGATGCTTATTTATAAAACCCTCTTAGGCCCCCCTCCTCCACATCCAACACCCGTTCTGCCAGTCACATTCTGTTAAAGGTTCCCAAAGCACACACATCCCTGGGTCGCTCCTCTTTTCAGTTCGCTGCAGCTAGCGACAAAGGAGCTGCAACAAACACTCAAACTGGACAGTTTTAGCTCAGTCTCTTCATTCAGAGACTCAATCATGGACACAATTACTGTCATTTGTGGCTGCTGTGTATGATGTATTGTTGTCTCTACCTTCTTGCCCTTTGTGCTGTTGTCTGTGCCAAATAATGTTTGTACCATGTTTTTGTCATGCGTTGCTGCCTTGCTATGTTGTTGTCTTAGGTCTCTCTAGTGTTATCTAGTGTTGTGTTGTCTCTCTTGTCGTGATTTGTGTTTCGTCCTATATACATATATATATATATATATATATATATATATATATTTATCCCCCGTCTCTGCAGGAGGCCTTTTGCTTTTTGGTAGGCCATCGTTGTAAATAAGAATATGTTCTTGACTTGCCTAGTTAAAATACATGATAAATAAAGGATAAATAAAATTTAAAAAAAAAAAAAAAAAAAAAGTAAAAGTATAAATCATTTCAAATTCCTTATATTAACCAAACCAGATGGCACCATTTTCCTGTTTTTTAATTTATTTATGGAAAACCACGGGCACACTCCAACACTAAGACATTATTTACAAACGAAGCATTTGTGTTTAGTGAGTCCACCAGATCAGAGGCTGTAGAGATGACCAAGGATGTTCTCTGTTTAGTGAGTCCACCAGATCAGAGGCTGTAGAGATGACCAAGGATGTTCTCTGTTTAGTGAGTCCACCAGATCAGAGGCTGTAGAGATGACCAAGGATGTTCTCTGTTTAGTGAGTCCACCAGATCAGAGGCAGTAGGGATGACCAGGGATGTTCTCTGTTTAGTGAGTCCACCAGATCAGAGGCAGTAGGGATGACCAGGGATGTTCTCTGTTTAGTAAGTCCACCAGATCATAGGCAGTAGGGATGACCAGGGATGTTCTCTGCTTAGTAGGTCCACCAGATCAGAGGCAGTAGGGATGACCAGGGATGTTCTCTGTTTAGTAAGTCCACCAGATCAGAGGCAGTAGGGATGACCAGGGATGTTCTCTGTTTAGTAAGTCCACCAGATCAGAGGCAGTAGGGATGACCAGGGATGTTCTCTGTTTAGTAAGTCCACCAGATCAGAGGCAGTAGGGATGACCAGGGATGTTCTCTGTTTAGTAAGTCCACCAGATCAGAGGCAATAGAGATGACCAAGGATGTTCTCTGTTTAGTAAGTCCACCAGATCAGAGGCTGCAGGGATGACCAGGGATGTTCTCTGTTTAGTGAGTCCACCAGATCAGAGGCTGCAGGGATGACCAGGGATGTTCTCTGTTTAGTAAGTCCACCAGATCAGAGGCAGTAGGGAAGACCAGGGATGTTCGACTGATAAGTGCATGAATTTGACTGTTTTCTTGTCCTGGTAAGCATTCAAAATGTAACGAAAACTTTTACGTGTCAAAGAAAATGTATGGAGTAAAAGTCCAATATTTTCTTATGGAATGTAGTGAAGTAAAAGTAGTCAAAAATATAAATATTAAAGTAAAGTACAGGTATGAATACTTTCCAAAGGCACTGTAGACCACAGGGTTCAGACAACATACCTGTCAGCCGTACAGAAACACAGATTTTATGTTCTTTTCAAACATATTTTTTCATGACTATTTTGCCCTCGTTGATTTTCTCCCTCTCTCTTTTTCTCTTTCGCTCTTTCTGCTGAAGTTGGAACAGTGAGGGATGTGTCTTATGGGGGAATAAACAGATGGCACTAGAATAATCTTGACCTAGTTCTTTATCAGGATATCACAGAGAAAATACAAATCTGCCAGTGATGAGAGAGGTCAGAAGGATTGGTAGGAGGCTTTCACCTGGTCTAAACAGTTAGAAACTGCAGGAATCCCGGGTTGCATCCTCACCCGGGTTGCATCCTCACCCAGGTTGTATTCTAACCTGGGTTGTATGTTAACCTCGGAGAGGTGTGGCTATGCGTAAGATACCAATTTCATGTTTCATGTTCCAAAAAATGACACCCCATTCTCTTTATTTCAGAAGTAGTGCCCTATTTAGGGTATAGGGTGCCATTTGGAACGTAGGGCGTGATGACGTGTCCATCCAGCTTGATGAAGGACTTCACACAGAGGCGGTTAAGGTGGGTATGGTTAATACCACTACATGATGGAAAATATTACATTCAGTGAGTTTGCCTATAAAGGTTACCAAACATGTCGGTGTTATGTGGGTGAACAGACTTCAACTGAGATACATGGAAATGATGTGTAGCAGAGTGGGTTCATCAGACTATACATAATGAATAATCTAATTTCGATCTATATTAAAATTTATAGGACTTTGTTCTATATTAACACCTATAGGATTTACTTCCATATTAACACCTGTCGTGTCTTTAGTATCCTTAATGTGATGACATACTATTTTATCAAATCGATTACCTAACGTTTAATTGATTACGTGATTGAATTATAAATCATGTAACATTTAACTCATTAATAACCTGGGGCACCACGGAGAAGTTTATTTAAGGAGTTCCGTCTTCCGAATGAACTCTTAGAGATCTAAAGATCTCTTACATTTCAGTCATCAGTCATTAATTATTCTTTATCTTCTATCATTCTCATCTGAACGTTGTAAAATTCTTGGTTATCTGCACGAACCCTAGTTTCCATAATGAATAAGGAATATACAAATTGGCTAAATTATTTATTTACTAACTAACTAAATAATCACAGAAATACATAACAAACAAACAGTAGATATTGGTTACTAACAATGATAGAAGCCAATATGGCGGCTTGGTAGACAAAATAAAAGGGGTGGGACTGAGAAAGAGCGGGAAAGACTAAATGGATTCATTACACACAGTCTATAATTATATTTATTGAAATGCTAATCTTTTGCACATGAACGGCCTCTCATTCGACAATAATTGCAATGCATATATATTTACGCTCGCATGTCGTTGTTGTCTTCTCTGTTGGAATACTTGATCGTCCTGTAGGGTTCATCGGGGTGTCTGGTTAACTTTCATTGAAGTCACAAAGTCTTTTGTAGTTGTCGGTGGTTCAGGATGGATACTTCAGAGTGCGTTTCAGATATGTTCTCATAGAATAGACGCTTCGGCGGTTGTCGGTATTCTCGTTCTGGACTTAAGTAATTTCTAGCTGCAGACTAGTAATTATTACGTCTAAGATTTGCTGTTATTCTGTAGTGATCGATAGTCTCGGAGTTGAACCATTTCCAGCCGTGTAGTCAAACTACAGCTGTATGGTCTCCAATCTTGTAGTTTTAAACCATTTCACATATAGCTTTGGCTACATGTTTTCTAGTCTTCTTAACCATTTGAGACGTCCGGCTTACCGTGGGTCTCTTTGGTATGAAATGTAAATGTAGTCATGGGTGGTTTTAAACATTTCAGTAGAAAAGGGCGGTTCCATGACACCGATGTAATGTCTACGCTCACGTCGGCGTGGCCACTGACTGGTTAATATTGGTATGAAAATCCATACTCTCATTTAGAAGGTTAACATCACATTACAGAATATAGTTCTATATTAACATCTATAGGATTTACTTCTATATTAACACCTATAGGATTTAGTTCTATATAAACACCTATAGGATTTAGTTCTATATTAACACATGTAGGATTTAGTTCTATATGACCACCTATAGGTCTTAGTTCAGTGGGCTGACACAATTCTGATACATTGAAGACCTAGTTCAATAGTAAGCTGTAAACTTGCATCCACATTGTCTAATTTACGCAATACGATGGATATATAGCATTTTTGCAACAACAACAAAAACATGTTCATACTCATCTATGAATTAAAAGTCTGAGAACAGTAATATTTTACACACTTGAAGATACCCATTAACAATTCTTTCTGATTAAAAAACACTAATTCTATGGACATATAGCATTTTGGAAATAAACACTTCATACAAAAATTTTCTCATCAATTTATACAAAATACCCCATGATGACAAAGCGAAAGCAGACTTTTAGAATGTTTTTGCACCTTTATAAAAAAGGCTAAATTGAAATACCTTATTTACATAACTATTCAGACCCTTTGCTATGAGACTTGAAATTGAGCTCAGGCGCATCCTGTTTCCATTTCAACAACTTCATTGGAGTCCACCTGTGGTAAATTCAATTGATTGGACATGATTTGGAAGGCCATGCACCTGTTGACAGTTGACAGCGCATGTCAGAGCAAAAACCAAGGCATGAGGTCGAAGGAATTGTCTGTAGAGATCTGAGACAGGATCGTGTCGAGTCACAGATCTGGGGAAGGGGACCAAAACATTTCTGCAGCATTGAAGGTCCCCAAGAACACAGTGGCCTCCATCATTCTTAAATGGAAAGAGTTTGGAACCACCAAGACTCTTCCTAGAGCTGGCCACCCTGCCAAACTGAGCAATCGGGGGAGAAGGGCCTTGGTCAGGGAGGTGACCAAGAACCCGATGGTCACTCTGACAGCGCTCCAAAGTTCCTCTGTGGAGATGGAAGAATCTTCCAGAAGGACAACCATCTCTGCAGCACTCCACCAATCAGGCCTTTTACGGTAGAGTGACCAGACGGAAGCCACTCTTCAGTAAAAGGCACATGACAGCCTGCTTGGAGTTTGCCAAAAGGCACCTAAAGGACTCTCAGACCATGAGAAACAAGATTCTCTGGTCTGATGAAACCAAAATTGAACTCTTTGGCCTGAATGCCAAGCGTCACGTCTGGAGGAAACCTGGCACCATCCCTATGGTGAAGCTTGGTTGTGGCAGCATCATGCTGTGGGGATGTTTTTCAGTGGCAGGGACTTGAAGACTAGTCAGGATCGAGGGAAAGATGAAAGTACTGAGAGATCCTTGATGAAAACATGCTCCAGAGCGCTCAGGACCTCAGACTGGGGTGAAGGTTAACCTTCCAACAGGACAACGACACTAAGCACACAGCCAAGACAACACAGGACAGCCAAGAGAACGCAGGAGTGGCTTTGGGACAAATCTCTGAATGTCCTTGAGTGGCCCAGCCAAAGCCCGTACTTGAACCCGATCGAACATCTCTGGAGAGACCTGAAAATACCTGTGCAGCAACGCTCCCCATCCAACCTGACAGAGCTTGAGAGGATCCACAGAGAAGAATGGTACAAACTCCCCAAATACAGGTGTGCCAAGCTTATAGTATCATACCCAAGAAGACATGAGGCTGTAATCACTGCCAAAGGTGTCTCAACAAAGTACCGAGTAAAGGGTCTACTTATTAAATGTGATATTTCAGTTTTTTATTTGTAATACATTTGCAAACATATCTAAAAAACTATTTTTGCTTTGTTATTATGGGGTATTGTGTGTAGATTGATGAGAGAAAAAACATGGAAAGAGAAGTTGCCCCTAGCATGGTGGATTCAAATTGCTGTTTGATGTTCAGTTTAGGAGAAGTGTAGGCTACAGCAAACAATTTCAAATAATTGCCTATTGTTCTGTTCAGCTTCAAATGTCGCTGGAGAAATGCAGTCAGTCTTGTGTGGGTAGTTTCGAGTTGGAAAGGGATTGAGTGCCCTTGGCGACATACAGGTAATGGGGAACAAAGACTGCATGTGAAAGGCTTTCACAGGCATGGTACAGTAAGCATTTACCCCCCTTTGCGCACAACCGCTTAACCCAGTGGTTCCCAACCAGGGGTACTAGGAAACAGGGGGTACTTCAGAAGACTCATGAGACCATACTGGTAAAATGCACATGAGGGGGTACTTCAGTGGTACTCTGGGCAGAGCAAAACTATGTGGGTGGTACAGAAAGCAGAAAAGGTTGGGAACCACTGGCTTAAACTGTCTGAATTTTGTCCCACAAAGAGCGCCGTGTCTAACGCAGTGATACAGGATGTGGAGAGCGTCATCCTCCACCTTCATCCCTTAGAAACTTGACTCAAACGGGACAACAAAATAATTTTTGTCAGAGTGTACCTTCAAGAAGTATTGTGTTTAAAATTCAGTGAGCATACATTTTATTGCAGTACCCACTAAAGCCAAAGTCACAATTAGGCTGCCCATACTGTATGAGAGAATGGGGGAATAATCGCCTTGAAGAGGCTAGGTGGCAGTGTTTATTTAACAAGGCTTTAATTCCCCCATTGCCTGCTGCTGAGAGGTCCATAACATGCCATTGGTTATGTTTATGGCATTCG
Organism: Oncorhynchus clarkii lewisi; assembly: GCF_045791955.1. Classification (NCBI taxonomy): domain Eukaryota; kingdom Metazoa; phylum Chordata; class Actinopteri; order Salmoniformes; family Salmonidae; genus Oncorhynchus; species Oncorhynchus clarkii. The sequence continues at coordinate 59,397,823 of NC_092164.1, forward strand.
ATATTCTCTTCTGCTCTCATATTTTAGATAATTTATGAATTTACCAAACTGCATGACTGCGCTTCTGTAAAGGAATCCCTTGATTGCTTAGCTTGTGATTCAACATATTCAATATACACAATTTTGAAATGTATATAGCCTATATAATATAGAGTAAAGCAATCATTTTAGCCATAGGCTACCATAGTCATGTTAAATTATTTTAAGTCCATGCAGACGTACAGGTTGGTGGAACCTTAATTGGGAGGACGGGCTCTTGGTAATGTCTGGAGCTGAGTGAGTGGAATGGTATGAAATACATGAAACACATGGTGTCCAGGTGTTTGATGCCATTTCATTTGCTCCGTTCCAGCCGTTATTATGAGCCGTCCTCCCCTCAGCAGCCTCCTGTGATGCTGAGGTTGTTATACATGCATGCAACCTGGACAAAAGGGTAGATGTAACATAGTAAAAGTAAATCCGGGACACTCCAATTAGTACGATACACTACGTTTCGTATGGTATGTATTCATTTGTGGATGTCCATCATCTATTTCGTATGATATGTTGCCAATTACAATTTGTATGATAAGTTACGACTTGCAATTTGTACAATCTGTTACGAATTGCAGTTTGTACAATATGTTACGAATTTGCAAAACATATGATATGTTGCTAGGTGGCTAACATTATCTAGGCTAGGTGTTAGGGGTTAAGGTTAGGGTTAGGAATTAGGTTAAAATGTTAGGGTTAAGGTTAGCTAACATGCTAAGTAGTTGCAAAGTAGTAAATAACTGCAAAGTTGCTAATTAGCTAAAATACTAAAGTTGTCCGTGATGAAATTCGAACAAGCAACTTTTGGGTTGCTAGACGTTCGCCTACCCATCCACCCCGGCCAACCACCCTACTTCTTTGCCTTAAGTTTACCTTCGGTCTTATGTAACCATACTAAAAATAACATATCATACTAATTTCAGTGACCTTGATTTATGTTTATTATGTTGCGTCTGCTCTATGAGATCAGGATGGTTTTAAGATGTAGGCTAGCCCATAGAGCCATTGTGAAAATACACTATATACAGAAAAGTATGTGGACACCCCTTCAAATTAGTGGATTTGGCTATTTCAGCCACACCCGTTGCTGACAGGTGTATAAAATCGAGCAACGAGCCATGCAAATCTCCATAGACAAACATTGGCAGTAGAATGGTCTTACTGAAGAGCTCAGTGACTTTCAACGTGGCACCGTCATAAGATGCCACCTTTCCAACACGTCAGTTCGTGAAATGTCTGCCCTGCTGGTGCTGCCCAGGTCAACTGTAAGTGCTGTAATTGTCAAGTCGAAATGTCTAGGAGCAACAATGGCTTAGCCGCGAAGTGGTAGGCCACACAAGCTCACAGAATGGGACCGCTGAGTGCTGAAGTGCGAAAAAAAAGTATCCTCAGTTGCAACACTCACTACCGAGTTCCAAACTGCCTCTGGAAGCAACTTCAACAAGAACTGTTCGTCGGGAGCAGCCGCACACAAGCCTAAGATCACCATGTCCAATGCCAATGTAACAGTATAGCTTCCGCCCCCTCGCCCGACCCAGGCTTGAACCAGGGACCCTCTGCACACAACGACTTCAGGTCTCAGAGCGAGTGACGTCACCGATTGAAACGCTATTAGCACGCACCACCACTAACTAGCTAGCCATTTCACATCGGTTACACCAAGTGTCGGCTGGAGTGATGTAAAGCCTGCCACCATTGGACTCTGGAGCAGTGGGAACGCGTTCTCTGGAGTGATGACTCATGCTTCACCATCTGGCAGTCCGATGGACGTATCTGGGTTTGGATGATGGCAGGAGAACGCTACCAGCTCCAATGTATACTGCCAACTGTAAAGTTTGGTTTTGGTGGAGGAGGAATAATGGTCTGGGGCTGTTTTTCATAGTTCGGGCTAGGCCCTTTAGTTCCAGTGAAGGGAAATATTAACTATATAGCACACAAGGACATTCTAGACGATTCTGTCTTTTGAGGAAGGCCCTTTCCTGTTTCAGCATGACAATGGCCCTGTGCACAAAGCAAGGTCCATACAGAAATAGTTTGTTGAGATTGGTGTGGAAGAACTTGACTGGCCTGCACAGTGCCCTGACCTCAACCTAATTAAACACCTTTGGGATGAATTGCAACGTCGACTGCGAGCCAGGCCTAATCACCTAATCAGTGCCAAACCTCACCAATGTGCTTGTGGCTGAATTGATACAAGTCCCTGCAGCAATGTTCCAACATCTAGTGGAAAGCTTTCCCAGAAGAGTGGAGGCTGCTGTAGTGGTGTTCAACGACCAGGTGTCCACATACTTTTGGTCATGTACTGTATCCGGCTACACTTGACAACCCCTCTTGCATGTTTGAAACCCTGTCTCTCTGCTAAACAGAAAGCCCATTAAATCAACTTTGCCTGTCAGGCGGCTGATGCTTACACAAGAGCTTGCTCCATCCATCTATCCCTCCTCTGAGTCCCCCACCCTCCCTCTCCCTCTCCCTCTCTGTCTTCCTTTTTCCGCATTTCTTTTGCTGCTCCCACTCGTGCGCGCTCTGAGTAGCAGCAGACAGCGCTAAATAAGTGAAGCCTTTTCAGAGGCAATAAGGCAGCCGCAGCATCGTCTGTAGCTAGCACACACACTGACAGTCGCGCGGGCTGTTAGAACGCCGACGCTATCTGGTCTCGCGCACTCTGGACGCGCTGCAATCAAGATTACTTTGAATATTCTCTATTTAGGCTCTCCAGAATAATTTCCGTATTCTCTTCGATCTTAATAGGTTATATAGTGTAGTGCGCTGGCACGGATGTTCTATTAGGCTACTCTGCCGTCTCTTGATGGTGAAAATACTCGGGAGGTGAATTTGTATCCAACTGTCAACGAGAGTGAGTGACTCTGGTCGACCGCTGTCATCTTGAAGTTGTCTTATTTGGGCTTTTTGAGCAGCCTACGGACTGTGAATTGTGATGTTCTTGTGCCATTTTCGCGCTGCTTCACCAGGTTGAGAGGATAGTGTTTGAGTTGGAGAGATTTTAACGCGGAAACCTTGTGCATCACGGAGACCAGGAGGAGAGAACCGTCAGCGCCAATAACACCTGCAACAGAACGCGTCTCCGTTTCTTCCATATATGGTGCAACACCAAAACTGGAACCTTGGAATAATCCTACAGAAAACCTGTCATCGAGAATAAATCTGTTTTAAATTCGCTGTGATAGGCTACAATCGGGTCGAGGTTGCTCGCTGCTGTTGAACCCCCTACCTAGGCTACGGTTGCTGTTTTGCGGTTTGGACCATTTGAATAGGCTACTATATTCTCCTCTCGGCTCGGACGCCCCTGAATTTGCGATGCTTGAGCAGTGAGAGCTGGGTGGGATCTTATTTGGTCGTCCTGAACGCCACAGTAGCATGGCCCCGTCGCGAAGGCACTGCGGATGGGAGATGACGCCTCTGTCGGGATACCTGCTCCTGTCCATCTTGGCGTTTCAACCTGTGCTAGCCAAGGTCTGCAATGACTATACGAGGCACGGTCAGGACAACAGCTGGTTCTCGGGGGATGATGAGAAGTTGCCCATCATGGTGCTCATGCCGATGAACGAGTCGGCGCTGATGAGCAGCATTAGTCAGGGCATCGAGCCCGCTGTCCAACTGGCCATCCAGCACATACGAGAGTCACAGAATTACAAGTTTTCACTCATCACCAAAATCTACGACACCGAGGTAAACTCATTCACCCACTCTGCCCCATGTCCTTGGTAGCATAGGCTACATGTGCTTTCGCTTTGGGCTTCAGGGATAGATCAAACGTTTCATATCGCTTTGGTTGTTCGCGCGCTCTGTGTGTGTGTGTGTGTGTGTGTGTGTGTGTGTTAAAGGGGGTGTAGCCTACACTGCCCGGCAGGCAGCGCTCACAGGCAGCGCTTCCATTTGGAAATGGTTGGTAGGCCTACATCTACGCATTGTTCCACAACTTGTTTTTATTTTTGTATAATGCCTGATGATATTGTCTGATGTTGCATTATTTTACGCCTGCAACGTTAGGTTACTGTTGCATTAACACAGGAGCATACACTATCGGATGTTGTCATTACATTTTGTTGTCTTTAAATGTTGACACATTTTGTCATCCTCAATTCATGAGCAAAAGGACGGTTTTAGCTTAATTTGCGGTGGTTGGAGTAGGTGCCGCGCACGTGCAACAAACTGGTGATCAAATAACAATATTCCATAATCTCATTTTTTTTATTTAACCTTTATTTAACTAGGCAAGTCAATTAAGAACAAATTCTTATTTCCAATGATGGCCTACCCCGGCCAAACCTGAACGGGATGATGCGGGACTCCCAATCACGGCCGGTTGTGATACAACCTGGAATCGAACCAGGATCTGTAGTGACGCTTCTAGCACTGAGGGCATCTCAGTGCTAGAAGCGTCACAGGCCTTAGACCGCTGTGCCACCCGGTAGACCAATGTGATTTTAAACCTAACGCTAATACTAACCCTAACGTAACCACACTGCTACCCTTACGCCTAACCTTGAAATAAGACTAAAAAGCTATTTTTCGTTTTCATGAATTTTTACATTAGGCTATAGCCAATTTGGACTTTGTGGCTGTGGTAACTAGCGGAAACCAGTCATTACAGCAGTGATGCAGGATGTAATTGTTGTCACAATTAGGGAAAGGAGGATACCTAGTCAGTTGTACAACTGAATGCATTCAACTGAAATGTGTCTTCCGCATTTAACCCAACCCCTCTGAATCAGAGAGGTGCGGGGAGATGCCTTAATTGATCATTGGCAGAACGACAGATTTTTACCTTGTCAGCTCAGTACAGGCAGTGGTGGAAAAAGTACCCAATTGTCCTACTTGAGTAAAAGTATAGATACCTTAATAGAAAATGACAAGTGAAAGTCTCCCAGTAAAATTTTACTTGAGTAAAAGTATTTGGTTTTAAATATACTTTGGTTTGCTTAATATAAAGAATTTGAAATGATTTATACTCTTACTTTTGATACTTGATTGTACCATTTTCCTGTTTTTTTTTTTTTTTTACGCATAGCCAGGGGCATGCTCCAACACTCATTTACAAATTTAGCATGAGTTTAGTGAGTCCACTAGATCAGAGGCAGTAGGGATGACCAGGGATGTTCTCTTGATCAAGTGAATTAGACAATTGTCCTGTCTTGCTAAGCATTCAAAATGTAATGAGTACTTTTGGGTATCAGGGAAATGTATTGTGTAAAAAGTACATCATTTTCATTAGGAATGTAGTGAAGTAAAAGTAAAGTACAGATACCCCAAAATATGACTTAAGTAGTATTTTTACTTAAGTACTTTACACCAATGTGTACAGAAGCCTGTCAAGATTGATTTAGCTGATGGTTAAATCTGAAATAAACTGAACAAGGTAGGTTATCACAAAACAACTTGAACGAGTATCTGTGCGGTAGAGCCTCTCTAACGCCCCAAAAGCTCCTATTCAAACTCCCATTCACCAGCTCTGCAAGCATTCTAATGTCAAAATACGTTCGTTGATCACCAGATATGGAGTTTCGCTGAGCAACTATCTTCATTTTCTCCCGTTACGGCCACTATATACTTCCAAGAAAGTTCTAAATACAAATGTACTGTACAAGCAACCGAAAACAAGCCTCTTCAGCACCTCTAATGTATTGAGCTGTTTTAATGGGATTTCCACCACCATTTCTCACATCATTAATATCATACAAATTGTAATTTGTAACATATCTACAAAATAGATGATGGACATCCACAAATTAATACATACCATACGAAAAGTAACATATGTGGAGTGTCTCGGATTTACGTACAGAATAATACAAAATACTCTGAGACCAGGTTGGGTGCATGGGCATGGCATAGCAGTGATTGATTGAGGAGGCGAGAGAGGTGATATCGAGGATATTATATAAACATCACGTTACCATGTCAACGTAGAAGCAGGTTGAAAGTCAGAGTCCAAAACTGCAGCGCTCACTCAAGCTGATTTAATTGATGAGGTTTGCGGTGAATGGTCTCAGGTATCTTCATTGAGGAAACACGTTTGCAAAACGATCGATGTGACTGATTCCGTTATGAATGATGCACTTAAAATGACCCAGGAGTTAATTTAAGTGTTCAAGAAACCTCATTACCTGTTTTAACTGATTTGTCAGTCTGTATTCTACAGCTGCCAGCATTTAGCTATTTACTGTACTATTTATTTACTGACTTATAAGACCCATGCCGGTGATAAACGCTATAGTCAGGTTGAAGTGTGGAGGAAGGCTGTCACAGAACACAAAAAATAGGTTGCGTGCTGACTCCCGAATTACACCCTGTACCCTATGAAGCGCACTGCTTTTTCAAATGCATAAAGGCACAGGTGTTTCCGTGTCGTTGTGAAAAAATGTTCAAACAACAGTATAATCTGTCTGACAGCAGCAGGACAGTGATGAGTGGTCACAAATGGCATACAGCATGCACATCCTGGGATCCACCTCTGCCCATAGGATTAAATATACTACTGACATATTTCCCCTGGTTGAAATATGAGCTGTAAACAAGAGGTCAGTTGATCGGTCAGTTGGATATTCATTCTGGGGATGAATGAATGAATGAATGGATGGCTGATTGATGAGTTTAATGGCCAAAAGTGCCCATTGAGTTCAAATTGTAACGTTTTTGTATTCAGAATGTACTAATCAAGAATATAAGATTTTCATATATTTCTCAGGAAATAATAAGTAATAAATATTGTCATGGAGGAGTGATTTAACAGGCTAATGACTTATTTCCTATGAGTGAAAAAGTACAACAAACAAGACAAGGGAAGCATGTGTATTGGTGTTATCAACAGCTGTCAGGATGAAGATTCTTGCCAAGGACAACCATTTACAAGCAGTTGGAAGCCTTTTCTTTCTCACAAATCCTGCCACCGCATGATATTCAACAGACTGTTCAAAAGTGCAATTTACTATCGATGGTCTGTCTAGTAATTATATATTTCTTAGAATAAAACACATGGAAAATAGAAGAACAAGTGAGCATCAGCACGAGACTGAATACATAGTGTATCTAGTGTAATTGAATGCATGAGAGTATCACTGATTTTATTACTGTCTTTTCTTAATTCTATTCATCATAGATGGACACCTACATTAAATCAAATCAAATCAAATGTATTTGTCACATACACATGGTTAGCAGATGTTAATGCGAGTGTAGCGAAATGCTTGTGCATCTAGTTCCGACCATGCAGTAATATCTAACAAGTAATATAACCTAACAATTTCACAACCACTACCATATACACACAAGTGCAAAGGAATGAATACGAATATGTACAAACAAATATATGAATGAGTGATGCCCGAACGACATAGGCAAGATGCAGTAGATGGTACAGAGTACAGTATATACATATGAGATGAGTAATGTAGGGTATGAAAACATTATAAAAAGTGGCATTGTTTAAAGTGGCTAGTGATACATTACATCAAGATGGCAAGATGCAGTAGATGGTATAGAGTACAGTATATACATATGAGATGAGTAATGTAGGGTATGAAAACATTAGTGGCATTGTTTAAAGTGGCTAGTGATACATTACATCAAGATGGCAAGATGCAGTAGATGGTATAGAGTACAGTATATACATATGAGATGAGTAATGTAGGGTATGTAAACATTATATAAAGTGGCATTGTTTAAAGTGGCTAGTGATACATTACATCAAGATGGCAAGATGCAGTAGATGGTATAGAGTACAGTATATACATATGAGATGAGTAATGTAGGGTATGAAAACATTATATAAAGTGGCACCTGTTAGGACGGTGGACACAGTTTAATAGTTATAATTCTTCCAAGAAGATGACTCTGCTGTCCTTGACAGCTTTGAGATGCTAGCTTCATGGTTATGGTCTGTTTACACTCACCATTTTGTTGAGTGGCGAAGGGAAGGGTGTGTTATGGAATAGTATACATTACGGGTTCCTGATTATGTCATCTTCTCTGTCTCTCACACACAGATACTTCCATGCATGGGCGTGCATAAACTCAATCTCTCTCATGCACTCTCTCTGTCTCTGTCTCTGGTTATAGGGTTGGATGCTGCTGGGAATAGGGCAGAATGCTGCTGAGGGATAGGGCTGGATGCTGCTGGGTATAGGGTTGGATGCTGCTGGGAATAGGGCTGAATGGTGCTGGGGGATAGGGCTGGATGCTGCTGAGGACAGGGCTGGATGCTGCTGGGGGATAGGGCCGGATGCTGCTGGGGATGGATGCTACTGGGGATGGATGCTACTGGGAATAGGGCTGGATGCTCCTGGGAAAAGGGCTGGATGCTGCTGGGAATAGGGCTGCATGCTGCTGGGAATAGGGCTGGATGCTGCTGCGAATAGGGCTGGATGCTGCTGGGAATAGGGCTGGATGCTGCTGTGAATAGGGCTGGATGCTTCTGGGAATAGGGCTGGATGCTGCTGAGGATGGATGCTGCTGGGGATGGGGCTGGATGCTGCTGGGGATGGATGCTGCTGATGACAGGGCTGGATGCTGCTGGGGAGAGGGCTGGATGCTGCTGGGAATGGGGCTGGATGCTGTTGGTAATAGGGCTGGATGATGCTGGGAATAGGGCTGGATGCTGCTGGGAATAGGGCTGGATGCTGCTGGGAATAGGGCTGGATGCTGCTGGGAATAGGGCTGAATGCTTCTGGGAATGGGGCTGGATGCTGCTGAGGATGGATGCTGCTGCGAATAGGGCTGGATGCTGCTGGGAATAAGGCTGGATGCTGCTGGGGATGGATGCTGCTGAGGACAGGGCTGGATGCTGCTGGGGATGGATGCTGCTGAGGACAGGGCTGGATGCTGCTGGGAATAGGGCTGGATGCTGCTGGGAACAAGGCTGGATGCTGCTGGGAATAGGGCTGGATGCTGCTGGGGATAGGGCTGGATGCTGTTGGGAATATGGCTGGATGCTGCTGGGAATAGTGCCGGATGCTTCTGGGAATAGGGCTGGATGCTGCTGGGAATAGGGCTGGATGCTGCTGGGAATAGGGCTGGATGCTGCTGAGGATGGATGCTGCTGCAAATAGGGCTGGATGCTGCTGGGGCTGAATGCTGCTGAGGACAGGGCTGGATGCTGCTGGGAATAGGACTGGATGCTGCTGGGAATAGGGCTGGATGCTTCTGGGAATAGGCCTGGATGCTGCTGGGAATAGGGCTGGATGCTGCTGGGGTAGGGCTGGATGCTGCTGGGGATAGGGCTGGGTGCTGCTGGGAATAGGGCTGGATGCTGCTGAGGACAGGGCTGGATGCTGCTGGGATAGGGCTGGATGTTGCTGGGGAGGGCTGAATGCTGCTGGGGCCGGGTGGATGCTGCTGGGGCTGGATGCTGCTGGGGATAGGGCTGGATGCTGCTGAGAATAGGGCTGGATGCTGCTGGGGTTAGGGCTGGATGCTGCTGGGGTTAGGGCTGGATGCTGCTGGGGATAGGGCTGGGTGCTGCTGGGAATAGGGCTGGGTGCTGCTGGGGTTAGGGCTGGATGCCGCTGGGGATAGGGCTGGATGCTGCTGGGGATAGGGCTGGATGCTGCTGGGGCTGGATATGGAGATCTTGTCCAAACTCCCCTAACACCTCTGAGTACAGATAAGAGGTGCTGTCTGGCCTGTGGTGCAAAGTGTTAGCCGAGAGAATGAGGATGTAGCCAGTGGATTGAGGGTTTTCTGGTCTGAGCTGCTCAGCAGTCGGCAGCACCGCTGAGCAGCCATCTTCTAATAGGAACACAGAGGCTTCATGTCTGAACCACAATACATCTCCTGTGTTCCAAATGGCACCCTATTCCCTATTTAGTGCACTACGTTTGACCAGGGAACATAGTGCACTACTTTTGACCAGAGCCCTATGTAGAGAATAGGGTGCCATTTGGAATACAAGAGATGTACTGTGGTTCAGACATGGAGCTGCAGAGTCAGACACCATGGTAATGCTGCTAGCTCATTGTCACAGGGACCATCATCAGGGACCCCTGGGTAAAAACTCGCTGTAGGGACAGAAGCAGGTAAAGCTGCTCTCTGCTGTTGTCTGTCTCTATGTGTTCACCATGCATAACTGAGTATCCATGAACATACTTAAATCTATATGTATTCACTGTGCATAACTGAGTATCCATTAACATACTTAAAATTATATGTGTTCACTGTGCATAACTGAGTATCCATTAACATACTTAAATCTATATGTGTTCACTGTGCATAACTGGGTATCCATGAACATACTTAAATCTATATGTGTTCACTGTGCATAACTGGGTATCCATGAACATACTTAAATCTATATGTGTTCACTGTGCATAACTGGGTATCCATGAACATACTTAAATCTATATGTGTTCACTGTGCATAACTGAGTATCCATTAACATACTTAAATCTATATGTATTCACTGTGCATAACTGAGTATCCATGAACATACTTAAATCTATATGTGTTCACTGTGCATAACTGAGTATCCATGAACATACTTAAATCTATATGTGGGGGGGGGGGGGGGTTAGAGGCTTGGGCTAACAACAGGAGAGGATGAAACAGGAGTGAGACGTCACAGATGGGGGAGACGCACGGAATCTAAATCCCTTCATTAGCCCCACTCAGGAGGAATATGGGGAGATGTGGGTCTGTGACCCAAATGGTACCCTATTCCCTACATAGTGCACCACTTTAGAATACAGTTCTGGTCAACAGTAATACGTTATGTAGGGAATAGGGTGACGTTTGGGATGCGACTTGGGGTTTTTATACGTCTCACTCCTCTCCCTCTTACAGCGATTCAACCCCTTGTGTTGTCATTCATGGGGATGTAAAAGATATTTCATCTTAAATGTCTGAGTGACAAGGCAGCTGGTGTGTGTTGCTGCTCATTAGAAGCTCCCAGTCTTGGATTTAAAAAAAATTCAACTGCCTATCTGGCTTCCGGGTTAAGCGTGCAGGTGTTAAGAAGTATTTGATCCTGCTTGTGTAAACCAGATATTCATGTGTTTATTTTTTGTAAGAAGCCATTGTAGTCATGTGATACCACTGGCCTCATGTACAGTAACATGACTTGTGTTTGAAAGATAATCCACAGTACAGCTATAGACTGGCCCTGTGCTTCTGAGAGGAACAAATGCTGTGTGATGTCACACACTTTGCAGGAGCCCCCATGGTGCAACAGTATGTGGTCTTGATATGTTCGACATATACAGTATATGTGTAAGTATTTATAATAAGTATTTTTGTTTCAATTTCCAGGATATTGGGTTTAATTCAAATTATTTTATTTGTAAAGCACATTTCTTACAGAGGAATGAATTTCAAAGTTCTTAACAAATAAAATAAAAGCTGAGAGATTTCTAAATGATGAAAATTAAAATAGTAAAAGAATAATAAGTGTTGTAGTGGCACTTCAAACCGCTCTGAGGTATCTAGAAATCTAGGAAACGTTTTTATTTTTACTCTCTCACATTTTGTGGCTGTACTGTAATAGTCACACATTCACACTTTTCTAAAATCATCCTAAGAATCCTATGTCAGAATAATTTGTTAGGCAGGATAGAGAATCTTCGATGGTTCGATTTTGTACAGTTTGCCAGCACATCTAACACTCTCTTGTCTGAAACTATTTAAACCTGCAAATTAAAACCAGCTCTCTCCGACGCTCTTCCCGAAGGGGTCTCACATGTACATGCCATATATAATTTAAACATCTCTCGTCCATTAGCCGCTGTAGCCTTGACCCCTGAGAGGTCAACTCTTGTCATGAGAGAGGAAGGTAAGTAGGAAGAGATGCTGGGGCGAAACCGCTGTGAATTGAGGCTGGCACTGTCTATGTCCCAAATGGCACTCTATTCCCTACACAGTGCACTAGGGTGATTCCATACCCGGACAGCCCCCAAAATATTTTGGCTATCTCAGATTGTTCTCACATAGAAATGTAATTGGGAGTAAGGATGTTTAACATGCTTTTTACATTTGTTTCATTTTAAAATGTATTTTTATCATGATGAAAGTAGCCATTTTAGGATCAGCACTCCCACCCTGAGACACTTTATGAATACAGGTCCTGGAGGAGATCTCAACCAATAATAAGAGACAACCTATTCAAGAGGAATAAATTAGCTTCCTTTCAATTCTATTACTGTATGATAACTGCTGGGGCAATTCCATTTACTGATGTTAGAATCAGCAGCTTTCAATTGTATTTCCCTCAATGAGGAATTCTGACTATTCAATCAAATGGTGCTGTACCAAGTCTTTTATTTGATTTATTATTTTTAAGTAGTGTATTAGTGATCTATTACCAGTCTTTGTTTGGGGAAAACAATCCACATTAACCAATGGTCAATTAATAGGTTACAAACAGAATTATCATTTAATTACCATAGTGAATTATTGTAATGTTTGCTTATGTGTCAATTAATCCCATAATGGATGGGTTGCCAGTTGGCAATTTGACACTAAAATAAAATGTCCTTAATTCATTCAAATAAAATGTAATTCATACAGAATACCCTAGTAGGCATTTAATTGGCTACTTCATATGGAGGACCAAAGTACTAAATATAAATACATTAATATATCATTAATAAATAATATTTTAAAATTATTTAAGAATATGTGCTGCATTATGATATTTTTTCACAATGTCACTTACTGTTTTGTACATATTTAATTTCATAATAATAGTTGTATTTCCCAATGGCTTTTTTCATTAGAACATTTATCATTTCATAATGGCGCCTTCTGAATTTCATGACTTTTTTCTTTTCATGGCATTTTTCATTTCATGGCCACTAGTTCCATAATCGCAAGAGATATGTCAATCAATGCAAGTGGGCAAGTACAAGTTTTGAGAATGACACAAATATTAATTTCCACAAAGTTTGCTGCTTCAGTGTCTTTAGATATTTTTGTCAGATGTTACTATGGAATACTGAAGCATAATTACAAGCATTTCAGAAGTGTCAAAGGCTTTTATTGACAATTACATGAAGTTGATGCAAAGAGTCAATATTTGCAGTGTTGACCCTTCTTTTTCAAGACCTCTGCAATCCCCTCTGGCTTGCTGTCAATTAACTTCTGGGCCACGTCCTGACTGATGGCAGCCCATCCTCACATAATCAATGCTTGGAGTTTGTCAGAATTTGTGGGTTTTTGTTTGTCCACCCGCTTCTTGAGAATTGACCACAAGTTCTCAATGGGATTAAGGTCTGGGGAGTTTCCTGGCCATGGACCCAAAATATCGATGTTTTGTTCCCCGAGCCACTTAGTTATCACTTTTGCCTTATGGCAAGGTGCTCTATCATGCTGGAAAAGGCATTGTTCGTCACCAAACTGTTCCTGGATGGTTAGCAGAAGTTGCTCTCGGAGGATGTGTTGGTACCATTCTTTATTCATGGCTGTGTTCTTAGGCAAAATTGTGAGTGAGCCCACTCCCTTGGCTGAGAAGCAAACCCACACATGAATGGTCTCAGGATGCTTTACTGTTGGCATGGCACAGGACTGATGGTAGTGCTCACCTTGTCTTGTCCGGACAAGCTTTTTTTCCGGATGCCCCAAACAATCGGAAAGGGGATTCATCAGAGAAAATGACTTTACCCCAGTCCTCAGCAGTCCAATCCCTGTACCTTTTGCAGAATATCAGTCGGTGCCTGATGTTTTTCCTGGAGAGAAGTGACTTCTTTGCTGCCCTTCTTGACACCAGACCATCCTCCAAAAGTCTTCGCCTCACTGTGCGTGCAGATGGACTCTCACCTGCCTTCTGCCATTCCTGAGCAAGCTCTGTACTGGTGGTGCCCCGATTCTGCAGCTGAATCAACTTTAGGAGACAGAAGCCTTCTTCACAACAATTGAACCGCTCTCCTTGAAGTTCTTAATGATCCGATAAATGGTTAATTTAGGTGCAATCTTACTGGCAGCAATATCCTTTTTGTGCAAAGCAATGATGACGGCACGTGTTTCCTTGCAGGTAACTATGATTGACAGAGGAAAAACAATGATTCCAAGCACCACCCTCCTTTTGAAGCGTCCAGTCTGTTATTCAAACTCAATCAGCATGACAGAGTGATCTCCAGCATGGTCCTCGTCAACACTCACACCTGTGTCAACGAGAGAATCACTGACATGATGTCAGCTGGTCCTTTTGTGGCAGGGCTGAAAGTGCTGCGGAAATGTTTTTTGGGATTCAGTTCATTTGCATGGCAAATAGGGACTTTGCAATTAATTGCAATTCATCTGATCACTCTTCATAACATTCTGGAGTATATGCAAATTGCCATTCTACAAACTGAGGCAGCAGACTTTGTGAAAATGTATATTTGTGTCATTCTCAAAACTTTTGGTCACGACTGTAGGTCATTGGTCCAACGCTCTGATATAGGTTTGTGGTTTTCATCCATTGTTGAACAGAGTATCTACATCCAGAATAGGGCAACACGAGCTCGACTTCAGCGATATCTTTGACTTTAGGCACTATATTTTTTGTTATTATATATTTTTTAACAGTTTCAGAGTTTAATGACTGTCATTGGAGAAAACTGAGGATAGATCAACAATGTTGTAGTTACTCCACAATACTAACCTAAATGACAGAGTAAAAAGAAGGAAACATGTACAGAGTAAAAAATATTCCAAGACAGGGCCTCCCGAGTTACTACAGATCTGGGTTTGATCCCGGCCGTGACCGGGAGTCCCATAGGGCTGCGCACAATTGACCCAGCGTTGTCCGGTTTAGGGGAGAGTTTGGCTGGGGGGGGCTTTACTTGGCTCATCGTGCTCTAGTGACTCCTTGTGGCGGGCCAGGTGCCTGCAAGCTGACCACAGTCGTTTCCTCCGACATATTGGTGCAGCAGGCATCCAGGTTAAGCAGGCAGGTGTTAGGAGTGCGGTTTGGCGCGTCATGTTTCGGAGGATGCATGACTTCACCATTCCCGAGCCCATTGGGGAGTTGCAGAAATGAGACAAGATTGAAATTGGGAGAAAAAGGGGGTAACCCCCCCCCCCAAAGAAAAGTGTCCTAAACATGCATCTTGTTTGCAATAAGGCGCTAAAGTAAAACTGCAAAAGATGTGGCAATGAAATTTTCTTAATGTCCTGAATGCAAAGCATTATGTTTGGGCTAATCCAACACAATACATCACTGTACACCACTCTGCACCATGTTATGGGTATGCTTGTCATTGGCAAGGACTAGGCAAAGGCAAAACGCTAGAGGAAAACCTGGTTCATTCTGATTTCCAAAAGACACTGGAAGACAAATTCACCTTTCATCAGGACAATCATCTAAAACACAAGGCCACTACTTTTTCCTTGCAATTTTGTTCAAGGGCTTTGAACCAATGACCTACCTACTTGACCTTGCCCACTTGCATTGATTGACATATTGCGATTATGGAAAGAGTTGCCATGAAGTGAAAAAGGCCATGATGTAACGATCGTCTGTGGTGGAAAAAGGTGAGGGACCAAAGCGCGGCGTGGTAAGTGTTCATATTTTTATAAAATAACTGAACACTGAACAAAACAACAAAAGACAAACGAACAGTCGCGTAAGGTGAATGAAAAAAACACTAAACAGGAAAAAATCACCCACAAAACACAGGTGGGAAAAGGCTACCTAAGTATGATTCTCAATCAGAGACAACGAACAGCACCTGCCTCTGATTGAGAACCAAACCAGGCCAAATGCAAAACCACAACATAGAAAAAAGAACATAGACTACCCACCCCAACTCACGCCCTGACCAAACTAAAACAAAGACATAACAAAGGAACTAAGGTCAGAACGTGAAAAAGGCCATGAAGTGAAAAAGGTAATGAAGTGAAATCTAGAAATACATACTGTGATAAGGTGTCATTATGAAATGTTCTAATGAAAAAGCCACTGGGAAATACTATGTATGATTATTCAATTAAATATGGTAACATTATTTTGAAAAGTGACAATGAAAAATTATTTCACAATAATGCAGCACTTATTCTTTGTAACGGTCGTCGTATGAAGGAGAGGACCAAAGCGCAGCGTGGTAAGTGTCCATCTTGATTTTTAATACGAATAGTGAACACTGAAACAAAAACAATAAAACGACAAACGAACAGTCCTGAACGGTGAAATAAAACACAGAACAGAAAATAATCACCCACGAAACACAAGTGGGAAAAGGTTACCTAAGTATGATTCTCAATCAGAGACAACTAACGACACCTGCCTCTGATTGAGAACCATACCAGGCCAAACGCAAAACACAGCATAGAAAACAAAACATAGACAACCCACCCAACTCACGCCCTGACCAAACTAAAACAAAGACATAATAAAAGAGCTAAGGTGACATTCTTGAATCATTTAAAAATAAAATGGTATATTTCATGATGTATATAAAAAAATATATATATATTTTTCATTGTGAGAATGTGGTATTTGATTATTTATTCATTTTTATATTAATTTATATATAAATAAAAAATGTTGTACTTTGGTCCATAAATTCACAGCTATTTTCTCCTGGTGGTTTTCCAAAAGATGAGCAGTTGAAATGTTTGTGTGTTTGTATTTATGAAAGTGCAGCTTATAATTACAGACCCTTTACTGATTTTGCGTCCCAAATGCCACCCTAATGCCTATGTACTGTAAGTGGAATAAGATGCCATTTCACATCACTACAACAGGTGCTGTTTAGGGTCCAGTACATTATAACAGGTTATGTGTGTGACTACAGTATTTAGAATTGCCCTAGCAGTTTCTCCACAGGGCACATTGTATCTGTTTTGAGTTGATTGCATTTTCCCCCTCTCTTTTTAGTTGTTGTTGTGGGGGAGTAATTGAGAAAATTAGATTGTTATCTGGCAAGAGAGACTATATTGCTGTTATCAGCGTCCCTGGCCCCGACTGGCCTGTTGTGTAGACCTAGTCAAAGGCTAATCGTGTGGACTTAAGGAAATGCTGAATTTGAGTTCAAACATTCTTCGTCTTAAACGGCACTCTATCCCTACATAGGACACTGGTCAAAAGTAGTGCACTATATAGGGAGTAAGGTGCCATTTGGGATGCACACTGTAAGAAAAGGCTGTTTGTTCAGGAGGCGTTTAGAATGTAACGTGCGATTGGGCTTGACCGGAATCGCTGTTGGCAATTTGCTGTTAAATAAGGGGGAAAAAAACAATAAGCAGGGATATGTTTGAAAATACAATATTGTCACTGGCTTTTTGATTTAAATTAATTTCACATTTTTATTTGTGCATGTTATTATTGGAACACTGTTGCTTGTATTGTATTGTTGGTATTGATGCGGTACAGTGCCATCTTCTGAAGCCATTGACTGTGTCCCAAATGGCACCCTAATGGCACTATGTAGGCAATGGGGTGCAATTTGGGACAACGAATGAGACCCACAGTCATTCTGAAAGGTGCCGAACCGAGCAGCTGGCTGTCATTAACATTAAACAAACATTTGCTTTCTGATTCGCTCACGGCTACCAGGGGCTATAGGGAGGATAACTTTTGAGGAATACACTTTAGAGTGGGGAGGGGATTGATAGATAGATAGATAGATAGATAGGGGGAGAGAGAGAGGTGGGAGAGGGGATAGAGAGAGAGTGGTGGGAAAAGGGAATACTGTAATGGGGGGATACTGTAATGGGGGGGTGGTAGGGAGAGGAGATAGATAGGGGGAGAGAGAGTGGTGGGGATAGGAGATAGATGGGGGAGAGAGTGGTGGGGTAGAGGAGATAGATAGAGCGGAAATGGTGAGGAGAGGAGATAGATGGGGAGTGGGGGAGAGAGAGGGGTGGGTAGAGGAGATTGATAGGGGGAGAGAGAGTGGTGGGAGAGGAGATAGATGGGGAGAGAGAGTGGTGGGAGAGGAGATAGATAGGGGAGAGAGAGTGGTGGGAGAGGAGATAGATAGGGGGAGAAAGAGTGGTGGGAGAGGAGATAGATAGGGGGAGAGAGAGTGGTGGGGAGAGGGCATAGATGGGGGAGAGAGAGTGGTGGGGAGAGGAGATAGATGGGGGAGAGAGAGTGGTGGGAGAGGAGGTAGATGTGGAGAGAGAGTGGTGGGGAGAGGGCATAGATGGGGGAGAGAGAGTGGTGAGGAGAGGAGATAGATAAGGGGATAGAGAGTGGTGAGGAGAGGAGATAGATAGGGGGAGAGAGAGTGGTGGGGAGAGGAGATAGATAGGGGGAAAGAGAGTGGTGGGGAAAGGAGATAGAGAGAGAGTGGTGGAGAAAGGAGATAGAGAGAGAGTGGTGGGGAGAGGAGATAGATAGGGGGAGAGAGAGTGGTGGGGAGAGGAGATAGATAGGGGGAGAGAGAGTGGTGGGGAGAGGAGATAGATATGGGGAGAGAGAGTGGTGGGGAGAGGAGATAGATAGGGGGAGAGAGAGTGGTGAGGAGAGGAGATAGATAGGGGGAGAGAGAGTGGATTGGAGAGGAGATGGATAGAAAGAGAGAGTGGTGGGGAGAGGAGATAGGGGAGGAGAGAGAGTGGTGGGAAGAGGGGATAGATAGAAAGATAGAGAGTGGTGGGGAGAGGAGATGGGGGAGAGAGTGGTGGGGAGAGCGGATGGATAGAAAGAGGGAGTGGTGGGGAGAGGAGATAGATAGACAGAGAGAGTGGTGGGGAGAGCAGATGGGGGAGAGAGAGAGAGTGGTGGGAAGAGGGGATAGATAGAAAGAGAGAGTGGTGGGGAGAGGAGATAGGGGGAGAGAGAGAGTGGTGGGGAGAGCAGATAGATAGACAGAGAGAGTGGTGGGGAGAGCAGATAGATAGACAGAGAGAGTGGTGGGGAGAGCAGATGGATAGACAGAGAGAGTGGTGGGGAGAGCAGATAGATAGACAGAGAGAGTGGTGGGGAGAGCAGATAGATAGACAGAGAGAGTGGTGGGGAGAGCAGATAGATAGACAGAGAGAGTGGTGGGGAGAGCAGATAGATAGACAGAGAGAGTGGTGGGGAGAGCAGATAGATAGACAGAGAAATTTGCGCAGTGATGCATTTTTTTTTTTGAAGGAACATCGGTAAGGGGTTATGGTTAGAGTTAGGGGAAGGTTTAGCTAACATGCTAAGTAGTTGCAAAGTAGCAAAATTGCTAAAGTTGTCTGTTATGAGATTCAAACACGCAACCGTGGTGGGGAGAGCGGATAGATAGACAGAGAGAGTGGTGGGGAGAGCAGATGGATAGAAAGAGAGAGTGGTGGGGAGAGCAGATAGATAGACAGAGAGAGTGGTGGGGAGAGCAGATAGATAGACAGAGAGAGTGGTGGGGAGAGCAGATAGATAGACAGAGAGAGTGGTGGGGAGAGCAGATAGATAGACAGAGAGAGTGGTGGGGAGAGCAGATAGATAGACAGAGAGAGCTGTTTGTTATGTGTAAATAATCCCTTCTACTGCAGTTTTTTAAAAGATTTAACATTAGCCATGGAGAACTGCAAATATTTTGCTACTGCTCTCAATAACATTGAGATGGGTGGGGTTGATGATATCCAAAATGAAATTATGAAATATACAGACCACAAATTCCAATTGGCTATACTTAAACTGTTTAACATCATCATCAGCTCTGGCATATTCCCCAATATTTGGAACTAACGACTGATCACCCCAATCCTCAAAAGTAGAGACAAATCTGACCACAATAACTAACGTGGGATATACGTGAACAGCAACCTTGCCCTAAAGCACACAGATTATACATACCTCGGCCATAACATCAGTGCCACAGGTAACTTTCACAAAGCTGTAAACGATCTGAGAGACAAGGCTAGAAGGGCCTTCAAGGCAGAGCTGGTCCTGGGGCTCTGTTCACAAACAGAACCCACAGAGCCCTAGGACAGCAGCACAGTTAGACCCAACCAAATCATGAGGAAACAAAAAATATAATTACTTGACACACTTGAAAGAAATGACAAAAAACAGCAAACTAGAATGCTATTTGGCCCAAAACAGAGAGTACACAGTGGCAGCATACCTGACCACTGGGACTGACCCAAAATTATGTAAATCTTTGACTATGTACAGACTCAGTGAGCATAGCCTTCCTATTGAAAAAGGCCACCATAGTCAGACCTGGCTCTCAAGAGACACTGTCCACAAAATGAGGTGGAAACTGAGCTGAGAGACAGACAGACAGGGAAGTTTGTCTCGGGTTTCCGCACTGCTCTCCAAACTGTTTGACTTGCTGTTGTCGGCTCTGGCTTGTGATCGTGTGTTTCAAAAGCTTCCATCGATTGCTGCCCCAGCCATTTACGCAACAAGTTAACACATTGAATGTTTACTCTGCTAAGCTGGTTTCAATGTAGAGGGACCAAACAGATCTCTTTTTCTCAGTTGTAAGCACAAATTTAGAAAAGATACAACCTAGATTTCATCAAGGCCTATAATAGATACAGTGCCTTCGGAAAGTATTCAGACCCCTTCACTTTTTCCACATTTTGTTACGTTACAGCATCATTCAAATATGCATTTATATATTTTTATGATCTTATAAATCTACACACAATACCCGATAATGACAAAACAAAAACAAGTTTTTAGAAATGTTTGCTAATTTATTCAATATAAAATCTGAATTTCACATTTACATAAGAATTCAGACCCTTTACTCAGTACTTTGTTGAAGCACCTTTGGCAGCGATTATAGCATTGAGTCTTCGTGGGTACGAAGCTACTCCTGTGTTGTCTTGGCTGTGTGCTTAGAGTCTTTGTCCTGTTGGAAGGTGAACCTTCTCCTAGTCTGAGGTCCTGAGCACTCAGAAGCAGGTTTTCATCAAGGATCTCTCTGTACTTTGCTACGTTCATCTTTGCCTCAACCCTGACTAGTTTCCCAGTCCCTGCCGCTGAAAAACATCCCCACAGCCTGATGCTGCCAGCACCATGTTTCACTGTAGGGATGGTGCCAGGTTTCCTCCAGACATAAGCATTATGGTATTCAGGCCAAATAGTTCAATCTTGGTTTTGTCAAAGCATAGAATCTTGTTTCTCATGGTCTGAGAGTCTGTAGGTGCCTTTTGGCAAACTCCAAGCGGGATGTCATGTGTCTTTTACTGAGGAGTGGCTTCTGTCTGACCACTCTACCATAAGGCCTGATTGGTGGAGTGCTGCAGAGATGGTTGTCCTTCTGGAAGATTCTCCCACCCCCACAGAGGAACTCTAGAGCTCTGTCAAAATCCCCATTGGGTTCTTGGTTGTAATGTCGTCTCTGTGTAGCTGGTGTAGAGGAGTCAGACGCAGGACAGCAGATATGAGTAAATAAACATATTTTACTCAAGATAGACAAATACAATACAAAAATAAGCGAGCCCACATACACGGACCGTATTACATAAAAACAATCACTCACAAACAAACATGGGGGAACAGAGGGTTAAATAATGAACAACTAATTGGGGAATTGAAACCAAGTGTGTAAGACAAAGACAAAACAAATGGAAAATGAAAAGTGGATCGGCGATGGCTAGAAGGCCGGTGACGTCGACCGCCGAACGCCGCCCGAACAAGGAGAGGGACCGACTTCGGGGGAAGTCATGACATTGGTCAACTCCCAGACCAAGGCCCTTCTTCCCAGACTGCTCAGTTTAGCCCTGAGACCAGCTCTGGGAAGAGTTTTGGTGGTTCCAAACTTCTTTCATTTAAGAATGATGGAGGTCACTGTGTTCTTGGGGACCTTCAATGCTGCAGAAATATTTTGGTACACTTCCCCAGATCTGTGCCTTGACACAATCCTGCCTCGGAGCTCTACGTACAATTCCTTCGACCACATGCTCCGACATGCACTGTCAACTGTGGGACCTTATAAAGACCAGTGTGTGCCTTTCCAAAACATGTCCAATCAATATAAGTTTTCTAGGATGATAAATGAAAACAGGATGCACTTGAGCTCAATTTCAAGTCTCATAGCAAAATCGGCAGTGTATCAAATACTTGTTCTCCCCACTAGGGAGAACAAGTATTTGATACAACTGCCGATTTTGCAGGTTTTCCAACTTCCAATTTATATCATAGGTACACTTCAACTGTGAGAGACGGAATCTAAAACAAAAATCCAGAAAATCACATTGTATGATTTTGAAGTAATTAATTAGCATTTTATTGCATGACATAAGTATTTGATCACCTACCAACCAGTAAGAGTTCTGGCTCTCACAGACCTGTTAGTTTTTCTTTAAGAATCCCTCCTGTTCTCCACTCATTACCTGTATTAACTGCACCTGTTTGAACTCGTTACCTGTATAAAAGACACCTGTCCACACACTCAATCAAACAGACTCCAACCTCTCCACAATGGCCAAGACCTGAGAGCTGTGAAAGGACATCAGGGATAAAATTGTAGACCTGCACAAGGCTGGGATGAGCTACAGGACAATAGGTAAGCAGCTTGGTGAGAAGGCTACAACTGTTGATGCAATTATTAGAAAATGGAAGAAGTTCAAGATGACGGTCAATCACTCTCAGTCTGGGGCTCCATGCAAGATCTCACCTCGTGGGGCATCAATGATTATGAGGAAGGTGAGGGATCAGCCCAGAACTACACGGCAGGACCTGGTCAATGACCTGAAGAGAGTTGGGACCACAGTCTCAAAGAAAACCATTAGTAACACACTGCGCCGTCATAGATTAAAATCCTGCAGCGCACGCAAGGTCCCCCTGCTCAAGCCATTGCATGTCCAGGCCCGTCTGAAGTTTGCCAATGACCATCTGGATGATCCAGAGGAGGAATGGGAGAAGGTCATGTGGTCTGATGAGACAAAAATAGAGCTTTTGGTCTAAACTCCACTCGCCGTGTTCGGAGGAAGAAGAAGGATGAGTACAACCCCAAGAACACCATCCCAACCGTGAAGCAAAGAGGTGGAAACATCATTCTTTGGGGATGCTTTTCTGCAAAGGGGACAGGACGACTGCACCGTATTGAGGGGAGGATGGATGGGGCCATGTATCGCGAGATCGTGGCCAACAACCTCCTTCCCTCAGTAAGAGCATTGAAGATGGGTCGTGGCTGGGTCTTCCAGCATGACAACGGCCTGAAACACACAGCCAGGGCAACTAAGGAGTGGCTCTGTAAGAAGCATCTCAAGGTCCTGGAGTGGCCTAGCCAGTCTCCAGACCTGAAACCAATAGAAAATCTTTGGAGGGAGCTGAAAGTCCGTATTGCCCAGCGACAGTGGGCCAAAATCCCTGCTGCAGTGTGTGCAAACCTGGTCAAGAACTACAGGAAACGTATGATCTCTGTAATTGTACACAAAGGTTTCTGTACCAAATATTAAGTTCTGCTTTTCTGATGTATCAAATACTTATGTCATGCAATAAAATGCAAATTAATTACTTAAAAATCATACAATGTGATTTTCTGCATTTTTGCTTTAGATTCTGTCTCTCACAGTTGAAGTGTACCTATGATAGAAATTACAGATCTCTACATGCTTTGTAAGTAGGAAAACCTGCAAAATTGGCAGTGTATCAAATACTTGTTCTTCCCACTGTATGTAAATAAGGTATTTCTGTTTTGAATTTTTTATAAATGTGCAAAAACATTTTTTTTATTTAATCCATTTTAAAATAAGGCTGTAACGTAATAGAATGTGGAAAAGGTCAAGGGGTCTGAATACTTTCCTAAGGCACTGTTTGTAGATAGGTAGCTTGGGTTGGTATTAATCACAATTTACCTCTTGTCTATAGGTTGAACTTTGTCCGACTACCTTCCCATATTGGGTCAGTTTTGCATTTCCCCCCACTAATGATTAAGGTTAGGGAGGGGAAGCTGCTCCTAGATCTGTACCTAGGGTTGACTTCACCCCTGAGCGACCTCTGGGGCTGCTTATTATTGCACCTGGCTGCCCAGGGGATGTGCATGTCCTGCATGCTGTTGCACGTGAGGGGAAATGATCTAGAAAGTTCCGCTGTCGTGGCAGGGAATTCTAATGAGGGTTTCATACAGTTGAAGTCGGAAGTTTACATAAACCTTAGCCAAATACATTTAAACTCAGTTTTTCACAATTCCTGACTTTTAATCCTTTTAAAAATGTCCTGTCTTAGGTCAGTTAGGATCACCACTTTATGTTAAGAATGTGAAATGTCAGAATAATAGTAGAGAGAATGATTTATTTCAGCTTTTATTTCTTTCATCACATTCCCAGTGGGTCAGAATTGTACATACACTCAATTAGTAGTTGATACCATTGCCTTTAAATTGTTGAACTTGGGTCAATTGTTTCTGGTAGCCTTCCACAAGCTTCCCACAATAAGCTGGCCCATTTTGGCTCATTCCTCCTGACAGAGCTGGTGTAACCGAGTCAGGTTTGTAGGCCTCCTTGCTCGCAATCGCTGTTTCAGTTCTGCCCTCAAATGTTCTATAGGATTGAGGTCAGGGCTTTGTGATGGCCACTCCAATACCTTGACTTTGTTGTCCTTAAGCCATTTTGCCACAACTTTGGAAGCATGCTTGGGGTCATTGTCCATTTGGAAGACACATTTGCGACCAAGCTTTAAACTTCCTGACTGATGTCTTGAGATGTTGCTTCAATATATCCAGATAATTTTCCTTCCTCGTGATGTCTTCGATTTTGTGAAGTTTACCAGTCCCTCCTGCAGCAAACCACCCCCACAACATGATGCTGCCACCCACGTGCTTCACGGTTAGTATGATGTTCTTCGGCTTGCAAGGCTCCCCATTTTTCATATAAAACACAACGATGGTCATTATAACCAAACAGTTCTATATTTGTTTCATCAGACCAGAGAACATTTCACCCAAAAGTACGATCTTTGTCCTCATGTGCAGCTGCAAACCGTAGTCTGGCTTTTTTATGGCAGTTTTGGAGCAGTGGCTTCTTCCTTGCTGAGCGGCCTTTCAGTTTATGTCGATATAGGACTCGTTTTACTGTGGATATAGATACTTTTGTATCTGTTTCCTCCAGCATCTTCACAAGGTCCTTTGCTGTTGTTATGGGATTGATTTGCACTTTTCGCACAAGTACTTTCATCTCTAGGAGACGCGTCTCCTTCCTGAGCGGTATGACGGCTGCGTGGTCCCATGGTGTTTATAGTTGCGTACTATTGTTTGTACAAGTGAATGTGGTACCTTCAGGCATTTGGAAATAAAGGCACAGTCAACTTAGTGTATGTAGACTTTTGACCCACGGAAATTGTGATACAGTGAATTATAAGTGAAATAATTTGTCTGTAAACAATTGTTGAAAAAATGACTTGTGTCATGCACAAAGTAGATGTCCTAACCGAAGCTCCAAAACTATGTTTGTTGACAAGAAATTTGTGGAGTGGTTGAACAATGAGTTTTAATGACTCCAACCTAAGTGTATGTAAACTTCCGACTTCAACTATATGTGTTCTGACTAATGACATCTGAACTTTGACCCTTGAACCTGATCAAACCACCTGTCAATCAACACTGTTGACAACAGAGGCTTTATGATGTTTTAATGTTGATTGGTTCATTCAAGGGGATTGAAGGGTGCTCTTGTCAGTAATTCTTCCTGGAATCATGTTGATTTCATGCTGCACCACACACACACACACGCACACACACACCCACACACACACACACACACACACACACACACACACACCAGCACCACCATCACCACCTCACACATGCAAGAGCACTTCCTCTCTCCCTCCCTCCACACTAAACAACCCTCCCACCATCGCTCCATCCCTTGAGTGGACTGAAATTAAAGGATTATGTGGGAGAGGAGGGGTGGATGGTTGTCATTAGAGATTGCCAAATGCCATGTGAACACTGCTTTCTTTCTCCAGGAGTGACCACAGAGTAATAATCAGAAAGTCTGCATATGTCTCTCCTCCTCTAATTACATTAAAGCCTGTGTAATTCCTTGACAGAAAAGTCAGAGACACCCCTGCTCCTTGTGTACTCTCTGTGTGGGGGAGGGCATGTGCGTGTAAACTGTGGAGGACTGGGGGTGTGTCTTGATCTCTTTCTGCATGAATAACTGTGTGTGTGTGTGTGTTTGTCTTAGTGCCTGGGTCCCTGGGGTGTATCACATGCCTCCCCAAAGGAGAGGGTAAAGGGTTGCCCTGGTCACAGCTGGGAAGTGCACAGATTCTTTGGCAGGTGCTGCAGTGAGACCATTCATTTTATTTATTTTCTCTCTCTCTCTCTCTCTCTCTCTCTCTCTCTCTCTCTCTCTCTCTCTCTCTCTCTCTCTCTCTCTCTCTCTCTCTCTCTCTCTCTCTCTCTCTCTCTCTCTTTCTTTGTGTCTGTCATTTCCTTTGCGATTCTTATTCGGGGATTCGATCGAAGCGATCCTAGCTTTAAAAATATATAGATTTGCTGCCCAGAGCAATCTTTACATGGTTTCAAGCTTGACAAATACAATGACAGAATAATCTCTCACAACATTATTAACTGTTGTTTTTCTGCTTCTACTTGGTGCTGTTTTGAATATTATGCTTCTCAAAAAGTGCTTTTCAGCTTGTTTTGTGAAATAGAGATAGTAGACCACTTAACTGTTTATCTTTAACTAACACTGCTGTTAATCAATGTTCTCTCAGAGATAGTAGACCACAAAAATATATCTCTCTAACTGACACTGCTGTTGATCAATGTTCCCTCCAAAAAATGTTGTCACTGAGCAAACTGGAATGTTGTGAAAATTCTGTGCAACTTCTGGCGCGAGTTTACGGTGAACACTGATGCTGTACACACTTTAAGTCAGTTTTAACGGTGGTCAAGTAGGCTACTGTGGCTATTTGATCATAATGTAGACCTACCAGAGTGGCCTACAGTACCAGCCAAAAACAATGGAGAAAATGCATCCCATAACATTTTAACATGGAAATAGCTGTTCTATCATTCAGCCTACAGTAGCAGCCAATGTGTGGTGTTCAATGTTGTCCTAGATTCCATGAGACTTTAGAAAAAAACATGCAGGGCTTGACATTAACCTGTGTATCCACTTGTCCTTCAGACAAGGAGGAGACTGAAAATGTTGTGTTGTTTTTTTGTTTCGTTTTTTTGCCCCTTTTCTCCCCAATTTTGTGATATCCAATTTGTAGTTAGTCTTGTCTCATCACCGCAACTCCCGTAAGGACTTGGGAGAGGCGTGCATCCTCCGAAACACAACCCAACCAATCCGCACTTCTTCTTGACACAATGCCCACTTAACCCGGAAGACAGCTGCACCAATGTGTTAGAGGAAACACCGTACACCTGGCAACCATGTCATCGTGCACTGCGCACAGCCTGCCACATCCTGCCCCAGGAGTGCTCTTGTATGAAGCAATCATTCCCCATTGTTGACTACAAATTATCTATAACTGGGCAAAAACTCACTAACTAGCAAAGAATATGAACAGATGTACAAATATGTACATGTCGCTACATGTAGCTCTCACTTTGATCTCAAAACAAGCTCATCTACTCACAACCGCTCATGCTGTAAAAACAGTCCAGTTCAAAGTGAACAGCACAGATCCATATATGGCAATTGTCTATTTGTATATAGGACTAGTGCTGCTCTGATTGGTTATGGCGCACCAGTCTGTAGAGTACGGGCCTGAGTAGTGCCTGTCAATGCAATAGAATCCTACTCCGATGCGTTCTACCTACAACAAAATCTCTTGCATAGTAACACTATATACTGTATACAAAAATATGTGGACACCATTTCAAATGAGTGGATTCAGCTATTTCAGCCACACCCTTTGCTGACAGGTGTATAGAATCGAGCACACAACCATGCACTCTCCATAGACAAACATAAGCAGTAGAATGGCCTTACTGAAGAGCTCAGTGACTTTCAACGTGGCACTGTCATAGGATGCCACCTTTCCAACAAATTAGTTTGTAAAATGTCTGCCCTGCGAGAGATACCCCGGTTAACTGTAAGTGTTGTGGAAATGCCTAGGAGCAACAATGGCTCATCCACGAAGTGCCAAGCACAATGCCAAGTGTCGGCTGGAGTGGTGTAAATCTTGCCGCCATTGGACTCTGGAGCAGTGTAAAAGCCTTCTCTGGAGTGATGAATCACGCTTCACCATTTGGCAGTCTGACGGACAAATCTGGGCTTGGCAGATGCCAGGAGAACACTACCTGCCCCAATGCATCCACCAACTGTAAAGTTTGGTGGACGAGGAATAATGTTCTGGTGTTATTTTTTATGGTTCGGGCTAAGCCCCTTAGTTCCAGTGAAAGGAAATCTTAATGCTACAGCATACAATGACATTCTAGACGATGACAATGCCCCAGTGCACAAAGCAAAGTCCATACAGAAATGGTTTGTCGAGATCGGTGTGTAAGAACTTGGCTGGCCTGCACAGAGCTGTGTCCTCAACCCCATCGAACACCTTTGGGATGAATTGGAACGTCGACTGCGAGCCAGGCCTAATTGCCAACATTATTGCCCGACCACACTAATGCTCTTGTGGCTTCTCCTTCACCCAAATCCAGATAGCTGATGTTCTGAAGAGCTGCAAAATCTGGACCCCTACAAACCAGCTGGGCGAGACAATCTGGACCCTCTCTTTCTAAAATTATCCTCTGCAATTGTTGCAACCCCTATTACTAGCCTGTTCAACCTGTCTTTTGTATCGTCTGAGATCCCTAAAGATTGGAAAGCTGCGGCGGTCATCTCCCTTTTCAATGGGGGAGACACCCTAGACCCAAACTGTTACAGACATATATCTATCCTGCCCTGCCTTTCTAAAGTCCTCGAAAGCCAAGTTAACAAACAGATCACCGACCATTATGAATCCCACCGTACCTTCTCCGCTGTGGAATCCGGTTTCCGAGCTGGTGCACCTCAGCCACGTTCAAGGTACTAAACGAAATCATAACCGCCATCGATAAAAGATAGTACTGTGCAGCCGTCTTCATCGACCTGGCCAAGGCTTTCGACTCTGTCAATCACCACATTCTTATCGGCAGACTCAACAGCCTTGGTTTCTCAAATGACTGCCTCGCCTGGTTCACCAACTACTTCTCAGATAGAGTTCAGTGTGTCAAATCGGAGGGCCTGCTGTCCAGACCTCTGGCAGTCTCTATGGGAGGGCCACAGGGTTCAATTCTCGGGCCGAGTCTTTTATCTGTATATATCAATGATGTCGCTCATGCTACTGGTGATTCTCTGATCTACGTCTGTGCAGATGACACCATTCTGTATACTTCTGGCCATTCTTTGGACACTGTGTTATTAACAAACCTCCAGACGAGCTTCAATGCAAACTGCTCTTAAATCGATCGCTGCCCGCACCCACCCGCCCGACTAGCATCACTACTCTGGACGGTTCTGACTTAGAACATGTGGACAACTACAAAAACCTAGGTGTCTGGTTAGGCTGTAAACTCTCCTTCCAGACTCACATCTCCAATCCAAAATCTAGATCAAGAATTGCAACAAAGCATTCTTCACTTATGCTGCTAAACATACCCTCGTAAAACTGACTATCCTACCGATCCTTGACATTGGCGATGTCATTTACAAAATAGCCTCCAACACTTTACTCAGCAAATTGGATGTAGTTTATCACTGTGATATCCGTTTTGTCACCAAAGCCCCATATACTACCCACCACTGCGACCTGTATGTTCACGTTGGCTGGCACTCGCTTCATATTCGTTGCCAAACCCACTGGCTCCAGGTCATCTATAAGTCTTTGCTAGATAATGCCCCGCCTTAGCTCAGCTCTCTGGTCACCATAGCAACACCCACCTGTAGCACGCGCCCCAGCACGTACAGTGCCTTGCGAAAGTATTCGGCCCCCTTGAACTTTGCGACCTTTTGCCACATTTCAGGCTTCAAACATAAAGATATAAAACTGTATTTTTTTGTGAAGAATCAACAACAAGTGGGACACAATCATGAAGTGGAACGACATTTATTGGATATTTCAAACTTTTTTAACAAATCAAAAACTGAAAAATTGGGCGCGCAAAATTATTCAGCCCCCTTAAGTTAATACTTTGTAGCGCCACCTTTTGCTGTGATTACAGCTGTAAGTCGCTTGGGGTATGTCTCTATCAGTTTTGCACATCGAGAGACTGAATTTTTTTCCCATTCCTCCTTGCAAAACAGCTCGAGCTCAGTGAGGTTGGATGGAGAGCATTTGTGAACAGCAGTTTTCAGTTCTTTCCACAGATTCTCGATTGGATTCAGGTCTGGACTTTGACTTGGCCATTCTAAAACCTGGATATGTTTATTTTTGAACCATTCCAATGTAGATTTTGCTTTATGTTTTGGATCATTGTCTTGTTGGAAGACAAATCTCCGTCCCAGTCTCAGGTTTTCTTCCAGAGTGGTCCTGTATTTGGCTCCATCCATCTTCCCATCAATTTTAACCATCTTCCCTGTCCCTGCTGAAGAAAAGCAGGCCCAAACCATGATGCTGCCACCACCATGTTTGACAGTGGGGATGGTGTGTTCAGGGTGACGAGCTGTGTTGCTTTTACGCCAAACATAACGTTTTGTATTGTTGCCAAAAAGTTCAATTTTGGTTTCATCTGACCAGAGCACCTTCTTCCACATGTTTGGTGTGTCTCCCAGGTGGCTTGTGGCAAACTTTAAACGACACTTTTTATGGATATCTTTAAGAAATGGCTTTCTTCTTGCCACTCTTCCATAAAAGCCAGATTTGTGCAATATACGACTCATTGTTGTCCTATGGACAGAGTCTCCTACCTCAGCTGTAGATCTCTGCAGTTCATCCAGAGTGATCATGGGCCTCTTGGCTGCATCTCTGATCGGTCTTCTCCTTGTATGAGCTGAAAGTTTAGAGGGACGGCCAGGTCTTGGTAGATTTGCAGTGGTCTGATACTCCTTCCATTTCAATATTATCGCTTGCACAGTGCTCCTTGGGATGTTTAAAGCTTGGGAAATATTTTTGTATCCAAATCCGGCTTTAAACTTCTTCACAACAGTATCTCGGACCTGCCTGGTGTGTTCCTTGTTCTTCATGATGCTCTCTGCGCTTTTAACGGACTTCTGAGACTATCACAGTGCAGGTGCATTTATACGGAGACTTGATTACACACAAGTCTCCGTATATTTATCATCATTAGTCATTTAGGTCAACATTGGATCATTCAGAGATCCTCACTGAACTTCTGGAGAGAGTTTGCTGCACTGAAAGTAAAGGGGCTGAATAATTTTGCACGCCCAATTTTTCAGTTTTTGATTTGTTAAAAAAGTTTGAAATATCCAATAAATGTCGTTCCACTTAATGATTGTGTCCCACTTGTTGTTGATTCTTCACAAAAAAATACAGTTTTATATCTTCATGTTTGAAGCCTGAAATGTGGCAAAAGGTCGCAAAGTTCAAGGGGGCCGAATACTTTCGCAAGGCACTGTATATTTCACTGGTCACCCCCAAGCCAACTCCTGCTTTGGCCACCTTTCCTTCCAGTTCTCTGCTGCCAATGACTGGAACGAGTTGCAAAAATCACTGAAGCTGGAGACTCATATCATCCTCACTAAATTTGAGCATCAGCTGTCAGAGCAGTTTACTGATCATTGCACCTGTACACAGTCCATCTGTAAATAGTCCACCCAACTACCTCATTCCCATATTGTTATTTATTTTCTTGCTATTTTGCACCCCAGTATCTCTACTTGCACATCATCATCTGCACATCTATCACTCCAGTGGTAATGCTAAATTGTAATTATTTCGCCATTATAGACAATTTATTGCCTTACCTCCCTAATCTTACTACATTTTCACATACTGCATATAGATTTTTCTATTTTGTTATTGACTGTTTGTTTTTTTATCCTATGTGTAACTCTGTGTTGTTGTTTGTGTTGCACTGCTTTGCTTTATCTTGGCCAGGTCGCAGTTGTAAATGAGAACTTGTTCTCAACCGGCCCACCTGGTTAAATAAAGGGGAAATATAAAATAAAATGACAAATAAAATGCTTTTGAATTTGGAATGAGATGTTCGACGAGCAAGTATCCACATACTTTTGGTCACGTAGTGTAGATACATCATATTTATGTTGACCGGGTCGACGCCAGTCGCAAGGGACTGGCGTTCTGGTAAATATCAGATGGGTTAATTTATTCAATGAGAATATGTAACACAACAGGGAAGCGTTGGAGATTGTTTAGCATGTTGAGGCATTTTGAATATTTATGTTCACATCCCAGGGATTCTGTGGGCCTTATATGCAGATGTTAGGTTCAAATTCAGCGCTAAGGGGTAATGGTGCATGTGTGCTTAGAAGCGTGCGTTGGGCTGCAGGTGTGCACGTGCGTTATATGTGTGTGTTGACCTCTGATCTTTGTAAGAGCAGCATGTTTTATATGTGTGTGTTGACCTCTGATCTTTGTAAGAGCAGCATGTTTATATGTGTGTGTTGACCTCTGATCTTTGTAAGAGCAGCATGTTTTATATGTGTGTGTTGACCTCTGATCTTTGTAAGAGCAGCATGTTTATATGTGTGTGTTGACCTCTGATCTTTGTAAGAGCAGCATGTTTACATGTGTGTGTTGACCTCTGATCTTTGTAAGAGCAGCATGTTTTATATGTGTGTGTTGACCTCTGATCTTTGTAAGAGCAGCATGTTTATATGTGTGTGTTGACCTCTGATCTTTGTAAGAGCAGCATGTTTTATATGTGTGTGTTGACCTCTGATCTTTGTAAGAGCAGCATGTTTTATATGTGTGTGTTGACCTCTGATCTTTGTAAGAGCAGCATGTTTTATATGTGTGTGTTGACCTCTGATCTTTGTAAGAGCAGCATGTTTATATGTGTGTGTTGACCTCTGATCTTTGTAAGAGCAGCATGTTTATATGTGTGTGTTGACCTCTGATCTTTGTAAGAGCAGCATGTTTTATATGTGTGTGTTGACCTCTGATCTTTGTAAGAGCAGCATGTTTTATATGTGTGTGTTGACCTCTGATCTTTGTAAGAGCAGCATGTTTATATGTGTGTGTTGACCTCTGATCTTTGTAAGAGCAGCATGTTTACATGTGTGTGTTGACCTCTGATCTTTGTAAGAGCAGCATGTTTATATGTGTGTGTTGACCTCTGATCTTTGTAAGAGCAGCATGTTTACATGTGTGTGTTGACCTCTGATCTTTGTAAGAGCAGCATGTTTTATATGTGTGTGTTGACCTCTGATCTTTGTAAGAGCAGCATGTTTATATGTGTGTGTTGACCTCTGATCTTTGTAAGAGCAGCATGTTTTATATGTGTGTGTTGACCTCTGATCTTTGTAAGAGCAGCATGTTTATATGTGTGTGTTGACCTCTGATCTTTGTAAGAGCAGCATGTTTTATATGTGTGTGTTGACCTCTGATCTTTGTAAGAGCAGCATGTTTATATGTGTGTGTTGACCTCTGATCTTTGTAAGAGCAGCATGTTTACATGTGTGTGTTGACCTCTGATCTTTGTAAGAGCAGCATGTTTATATGTGTGTGTTGACCTCTGATCTTTGTAAGAGCAGCATGTTTATATGTGTGTGTTGACCTCTGATCTTTGTAAGTGCAGCATGCATGATGGATGTCACCAAAAACAATCAGCATCTTTACCAACAGAGCAGCACATGCCTATCCTTAGCCGTAACACTATCTGCATACTTTACATTTCATTGTGCACATTGAAATGGAGACCAATGACTTTCCAGTCGTGTAATTGCTGATATCCAGTAAGTAGCAGCACCAGATTTCATTTAGACTGAGACAGTCCATCTGTTACTAATGCAAAACAAAAATTAAGGTCTGACTTTTTTTCAGTTGCCATGTTTTGTTTATTGTTTTCTAGGGGGAAACCTTTTAATGTCTTAATGGTTATGCTAATCTCTGAGGCACCACTAAAATACTAATCAGGTTTGCAATTAGTGGAGTGGTGACTGACTACCTCAGAATGGACCAACGTTGTTATTCAGTCTCAGCACAGGAGGGAACAAGTGGAGGGAAGTTATGTTGTGCCTGTCAGTTCCATTGCTACTACTGTTTTTGCATCCTAAATTGCACCCTATACCCTATGTAGTGCACTACTTTTGACCAGGGCCAATAGGGTACCATTAGAAACACAGTCCAATTCTACAACATGATTTCAAATGCCATAGAGAGACATACATCTTGTTCTATTTATTTCTTGCTGTCTTCTCCCACTCAGGGATAATATGTGTAACATGCAGAATGGCAAACCTAATGCAATATTGAGTAGCCTGTTACTGGCCATTATGCTCCATATTACCACAAGGCTGTAATGACATCCTAGTGCGAAGGGAATATGAAGATGATGATATGAAGGAGTCTCCAAATTAAGCCTAAGAGAAATCTCTCCCATCTCTTCCAGATGAGCCCCACATTATCTGCTCACAGGGAATAATGAAATAACATTCACTGAATGACACTGTTTTATTGAATTACAGTGATAAGCATCCCACCAACCCACCATACCTCCACCCCACCATCCCACCAACCCACCATACCTCCACCCCACTATCCCACCAACCCACCATACCTCCACTCCACCATCCCACCAACCCACCATACCTCCACCCCACCATCCCACCAACCCACCATACCTCCACTCCACCATCCCACCAACCCACCATACCTCCACCCCACCATCCCACCAACCCACCATCCCTCTACCCCACCATACCTCCACCCCACCATACCACCCCACCATCCCTCCACCCCACCATCCCACCATCCCCCATCCCTCCACCCCACCATCCCTTCATCCCTCCACCCCACAATCCTTCCATCCCTCCATCCCTCCACCCCACAATCCTTCCATCGCTTCATCCCTCCACCCCACCATCCTTCCATCCCTTCATCCCTCCACCCCACCATCCCCCCATCCCCCATCCCTCCACCCCACCATCCCTTCATCCCTCCACCCCACAATCCTTCCATCCCTCCATCCCTCCACCCCACAATCCTTCCATCCCTTCATCCCTCCACCCCACCATCCCCCATCCCACCATCCTTCCATCCCTTCATACACCACCACCACTGGCACTACCACCATTCCCCACTTTCATTGCACTTATCAATCATGTGAAATTTAGACAATAAAAGAGTACGAGAGCCCAATAACCATCGCAGCTGGAGAGTAAGAGAGTATAAATGTATGGAGGGGTCGTTCTTGCCTGTCACGTAACGCTATGTGGGAACCCATCCAAAACAAACTCAGACATTTTGGACCGTACTGCATATAAATTGTTCCCGCTGCACTCTCTCTCTCTCTCTGACGCTGTGTAGCACCACCACCGATTATATAACCCAGGCTATTTAATTATCTATCTTGTGTCATGGTATTCTATATAATGGGGAGAGTGGGTATAGCTTGCCGTACAGTAGTCCCTAGGCTGTCCTTCGCCCCTGCTGTTCTAAACGTAATGAAATATTTTAAAAAAAGGCGCTGGCTGGCAATACAAGAACTGGTAGTTTTTGGCAGTGGCGGTGACAATTGTATGGAGCTCGTTCTCAAAGCATCCTTCAACGCCAAGCAAACATCCCATAAAGGAAGAGCTGTTGGCACGGCAACAGGAGACTGACTATACTAGTACTATAAGAAATCAACTGAAAACGGAACATAGTGATGAAATTACTTTAATACTGTGTTTTGATCAAGAGCCCATTATCTTTTACAGTTTGTTAACACACGTTTGCTGAAACTATATCTCAGGCTCTCAAAACTCTAAACACAAAACAGTTAGCCAATTTCCCCAAACATCTTGCAATATAAAACACAGCAGTCAAAATCATGCACTCCCTGCTCAAAATGAAACTCTGCATACAAATGACACACACACACACACACACACACACACACACACACACACACACACACACACACACACACACACACACACACACACACACACACACACACACACACACACACACACACATCAAATTAATCTAACTTAGTGACAACCGAGATCACATTAATGTGATAACACTACTATCAGAACCTATTTCAGTGTAGAGACTAAGATTAGGTTCTTATACTGTATGCTGTTTGTGTTTACTCAAACAAGAAAGAAACACAAATGCAACATTTTTTGTTTAATACCACAACATGACTCAATACATGTCAAACAGCAAACTGTAAGCACACATACAGTAAAAATGCAAACATAAAGCAAATATCTTTTGCAGATGCGAAGGAAGAAAAATAGGCCTATTTTTACTACTGTACTGTATGTTAGATCAATTGTAAGGATTTTTTTTTAAATTGTGAAATATAAATCATGTCAAGAAACAAATAATCCATTGGGAAAATAAAATCAGTCGTCTCTTGTTTTGGTCTGGCAGACCTGAGCAGCCCGATGGAAACTCACGTTGTCCCAAATCAGAACATACATCTGCTGCTCAGGATCACCTGGTCCTCTCTGCTCTGGCTGAAAAAGATTGTCATGTAAAGTGTTCAGGAAAGGAAGGAGATGGGCAGTGTTGTATGGTCCAAAGGTGGCATGGAGGTGGAGGACCCCATTGTGGCTCATAGCTGCGCATATGGTGACATTTCCCCTGCGCTGGCCATGTACCTCAATGATGGCACGTTGACCAATGATGTTCCTTCCTCTCCTCCTCGTCTTCACCCAATTGAATCCAGCCTCATCTATGAGTATGAGTTCCTGGGAGATGGGACTTGCATCCAACTCCATGATTCTCTGAAATGGCAGTAAATAGTACACTACTTACTTCTACATATTCTGACCGTTTATCCTTCACTCTTTGGAAATTTCTTTGAAATAGAATTCCATAGATTTGCTTCATCCGAAGGTTGTGTTTCTTAAGGATGTGGGCTGTGATAAGCTCACTCTGATGTTATGGAAGATGACAGGGTATTCAATTATCTGTTGTTGGATTTCCCGCAGTCCTATGGCGTTATTTTCAACTACCATTTGCACAATGGCAGCCTCCTGTTGGTCTGTAAACAGCTGCATTCTACCACCACGTGGTTGTCATCTTTCAGTTCCACAAAAACAAATAGCATACAGTATAGTAAACACTACAGTAATACAGTATTCAAGACAAACATGTTACAAAATAGTATAGCTCCCAATTTCATACACACAGTACGACATGAAACATGACTTTGTTTCCCCTTACAGTATGTATTTTGATCACAGTCTTTACTGTGCTTGATTTTGTGCTACTGTCAAGTAATAAAAGTCGTAGAGAGGTCCAATGTCTGTAGTACATACCTATTATTTTTGGAACGTCCGGATGATGGATGCTACGGTGCGGCTCAGATTGGGTAGCACTCTCTGCCCAGCCTCTCTCAAGGTCAAACCACCACAGTCACCCACATTTCATCAGATAGTACTCCTTGTTCTTGGTCTTCCTCCAACTCCACCTCCACTTCTACCTCTACTTCCACCCCCACCTCCACTCCATCTCCACCTATACCTCCTTCTCTACCTCTACATCCACCTCCACCTCTACCACTACCCCCACCTCCACTTCTCCATCTCCCCCACCTCCACCTCCACCTCTACCTCCTTCTCTACCTCTACATCCACCTCCACCTCTCCCACTATCCCCACCTCCAGCTCCATCTCCACCTATACCTCTACCCCCTTCTCTACCTCTACATCCACCTCCACCTCTCCCACTATCCCCACCTCCACTTCTACCTCTACTTCCACCCCCACCTCCAGCTCCATCTCCACCTATACCTCTACCCCCTTCTCTACCACTACCTCCACCTCCACCTCCACCTCTACCCCCTTCGCTACCTCTACATCCACCTCCACCTCTACCACTACCCCCACCTCCACTTCTACCTCTACTTCTACCCCCACCTCCAGCTCCACCTCCACCTATACCTCTACCCCCTTCTCTACCACTACCTCCACCTCCACCTATACCTCTACCCCCTTCTCTACCACTACCTCCACCTATACCTCTACCCCCTTCTCTACCACTACCTCCACCTTCACCTATACCTCTACCCCTTTCTCTACCTCTACCTCCACCTCTACCTATACCTCTACCCACTTCTCTATCACTACCTCCACCTCCCGCTATACCTCTACCCCTTCAAATCAAATTTATTTATATAGCCCTTCGTACATCAGCTGATATCTCAAAGTGCTGTACAGAAACCCAGCCTAAAACCCCAAACAGCAAGCATTGCAGGTGTAGAAGCACGGTGGCTAGGAAAAACTCCATAGAAAGGCCAAAACCTAGGAAGAAACCTAAAGAGGAACCAGGCTATGTGGGGTGGTCAGTCCTCTTCTGGCTGTGCCAGGTGGAGATTATAACAGAACATGGCCAAGATGTTCAAATGTTCATAAATGACCAGCATGGTCCAATAATAATAAGGCTGAACAGTTGAAACTGGAGCAGCAGCTCGGCCAGGTGGACTGGGGACAGCAAGGAGTCATCATGTCAGGTAGTCTTGAGGCATGGTCCTAGGGCTCAGGTCCTCCGAGAGAGAGAAAGAAAGAGAGAAAGAGAGAATTAGAGAGAGCACACTTAAATTCACACAGGACACCGAATAGGACAGGAGAAGTACTCCAGATATAACAAACTGACCCTAGCCCCCCGACACATAAACTACTGCAGCATAAATACTGGAGGCTGAGACAGGAGGGGTCAGGAGACACAGTGGCCCCATCCGAGGACACCCCCGGACAGGGCCAAACAGGAAGGATATAACCCCACCCACTTTGCCAAAGCACAGCCCCCACACCACTAGAGGGATATCTTCAACCACCAACTTACCATCCTGAGACAAGGCTGAGTATAACTCACAAAGATCTCCGCCACGGCACAACCCAGGGGGGGGGGGGGGGGCCCAACCCAGACAGGATGATCACATCAGTGACTCAACCCACTCAGGTGACGCACTCCTCCCAGGGACGGTTTGAGAGAGCCCCAGTAAGCCAGTGACTCAGCCCCTGTAATAGGGTTAGAGGCAGAGAATCCCAGTGGAAAGAGAACCGGCCAGGCAGAGACAGCAAGGGCGGTTCGTTGCTCCAGAGCCTTTCCGTTCACCTTCCCACTCCTGGACCAGACTACACTCAATCATATGACCCACTGAAGAGATGAGTCTTCAGTAAAGACTTAAAGGTTGAGACCGAGTTTGCGTCTCTGACATGGGTAGGCAGACCGTTCCATAAAAATGGAGCTCTATAGGAGAAAGCCCTGCCTCCAGCTGTTTGCTTAGAAATTCTAGGGACAATTAGGAGACCTGCGTCTTGTGACCGTAGCGTACGTGTAGGTATGTACGGCAGGACCAAATCAGAGAGATAGGTAGGAGCAAGCCCATGTAATGCTTTGTAGGTTAGCAGTAAAACCTTGAAATCAGCCCTTGCTTTGACAGGACGCCAGTGTAGGGAGGCTAGCACTGGAGTAATATGATCAAATTTGTTGGTTCTAGTCAGGATTCTAGCAGCCGTATTTAGCACTAACTGAAGTTTATTTAGTGCTTTATCCGGGTAGCCGGAAAGTAGAGTATTGCAGTAGTCTAACCTAGAAGTGACAAAAGCATGGATTAATTTTTCTGCATCGTTTTTGGAAATTTTTTGAACATGATATGTTCTTCAAAAGAGAGATCAGGGTCCAGAGTAACGCTGAGGTCCTTCACAGTTTTATTTGAGACGACTGTACAACCATTAAGATTAATTGTCAGATTCAACAGAAGATCTCTTTGTTTCTTGGGACCTAGAACAAGCATCTCTGTTTTGTCCAAATTTAAAAGTAGAAAGTTTGCAGCCATCCACTTCCTTAGGTCTGAAACACATGCTTCTAGCGAGGGCAATTTTGGGGCTTCACCATGTTTCATTGAAATGTACAGCTGTGTGTCATCCGCATAGCAGTGAAAGTTAACATTATGTTTTCAAATGACATCCCCAAGAGGTAAAATATATAGTGAAAACAATAGTGGTCCTAAAACGGAACCTTGAGGAACACCGAAATTTACAGTTGATTTGTCAGAGGACAAACCATTCACAGAGACAAACCAGGCCAGAACTTGTCCGTGTAGACCAATTTGGGTTTCCAATCTCTCCAATAGAATGTGGTGTTCGATGGTATCAAAAGCAACACTAAGGTCTAGGAGCACGAGGACGGATGCAGAGCCTCGGTCTGATGCCATTAAAAGGTAATTTACCACCTTCACAAGTGCAGTCTCAGTGCTATGATGGGGTCTAAAACCAGACTGAAGCATTTCGTATACATTGTTTGTCTTCAGGAAGGCAGTGAGTTGCTGAGCAACAGCCTTTTCTAAAAATTTGGAGAGGAATGGAAGATTCGATATAGGCCGATAGTTTTTTATATTTTCTGGGTCAAGGTTTGGCTTTTTCAAGAGAGGCTTTATTACTGCCACTTTTAGTGAGTTTGGTACACATCCGGTGGATAGAGAGTCGTTTATTATGTTCAACATAGGAGGGCCAAGCACAGGAAGCAGCTCTTTCAGTAGTTTAGTTGGAATAGGGTCCAGTATGCAGCTTGAAGGTTTAGAGGCCATGATTATTTTCATCATTGTGTCAAGAGATATAGTACTAAAACACTTGAGTGTCTCTCTTGATCCCTAGGTCCTGGCAGAGTTGTGCAGACTCAGGACAACTGAGGTTTGAAGGAATACGCAGATTTAAAGAGGAGTCCGTAATTTGCTTTCTAATAATCATGATCTTTTCCTCAAAGAAGTTCATGAATTTATCACTGCTAAAGTGAAAGCCATCCTCTCTTGGGGAATGCTGCTTTTTAGTTAGCTTTGCGACAGTATCAAAAAGGAATTTCGGATTGTTCTTATTTTCCTCAATTAAGTTAGAAAAATAGGATGATCGAGCAGCAGTAAGGGCTCTTCGTTACTGCACGGTACTGTCTTTCCAAGCTAGTCGGAAGACTTCCAGTTTGGTGTGGCGCCATTTCCGTTCCAATTTTCTGGAAGCTTGCTTCAGAGCTTGGGTATTTTCTGTGTACCGGGGAGCTAGTTTCTTATGAGAAATGTTTTTAGTTTTTAGGGGTGCAAATGCATCTAGGGTATTGCGCAAGGTTAAATTGAGTTCCTCAGTTAGGTGGTTAACTGATTATAGTCCTCTGGCGTCCTTGGGTAGACAGAGGGAATCTGGAAGGACATCAAGGAATCTTTGTGTTGTCTGTGAATTTATAGCACGACTTTTGGTGTTCCTTGGTTGGGGTCTGAGCAGATTATTTGTTGCAATTGCAAACAAAATAAAATGGTGTTCCGATAGTCCAGGATTATGAGGAAAAACAGATCGACAACATTTATTCCATGGGACAAAACTAGGTCCAGAGTATGACTGTGACAGTGAGTGGGTCCAGAGACATGTTGGACAAAACCCACTGAGTCGATGATGGCTCCGAAAGCCTTTTGGAGTGGGTCTGTGGACTTTTCCATGTGAATATTAAAGTCACCAAAGATTAGAATATTATCTGCTATGACTACAAGGTCCGATAGGAATTCAGGGAACTCAATGAGGAACGCTGTATATGGCCCAGGAGGTCTGTAAACAGTAGCTATAAAAAGTGATTGAGTAGGCTGCATAGATTTCATGACTAGAAGCTCAAAAGATGAAAACATAATTTTTTTTTTTTGTAAATTGAAATTTGCTATCGTAAATGTTAGCAACACCTCCGCCTTTGCGGGATGCACGGGGGATATGGTCACTAGTGTAGCCAGGAGGTGAGGCCTCATTTAACACAGTAAATTCATCAGGCTTAAGCCATGTTTCAGTCAGGCCAATCACATCAAGATTATGATCAGTGATTAGTTCATTGACTATAATTGCGTTTGAAGTAAGGGATCTAACATTAAGTAGCCCTATTTTGAGATGTGAGGTATCATGATCTCTTTCAATAATGACAGGAATGGAGGAGGTCTTTATCCTAGTGAGATTGCTAAGGCGAACACCGCCATGTTTAGTTTTGCCCAACCTAGGTCGAGGCACAGACACGGTCTCAATGGTGATAGCTGAGCTGACTACACTGACTGTGCTTGTGGCAGACTCCACTATGCTGGCAGGCTGGCTAGCAGCGTGCTGCCTGGCCTGCACCCTATTTCATTGTGGAGCTAGAGGAGTTAGAGCCCTGTCTATGTTGGTAGATAAGATGAGAGCACCCCTCCAGGTAGGATGGAGTCCGTCACTTCTCAGCAGGTCAGGCTTGGTCCTGTTTGTGGGTGAGTCCCAGAAAGAGTGCCAATTATCTACAAATTCTATCTATTGGGAGGGACAGAAAACAGTTTTCAACCAGCGATTGAGTTGTGAGACTCTGCTGTAGAGCTCATCACTCCCCCTAACTGGGAGGGGGCCAGAGACAATTACTCGATGCCGACACATCTTTCTAGCTGATTTACACGCAGAAGCTATGTGGCTTCTGGCGGCACCAACGATGTTAGGATGAAACAGTCAGAGATCACCAAGCTCTGACAAATTGAAAACTCTAGTCATTGGCAACTCCATTACCCACAGTATTAGACTTAAAACGAATCATCCAGCGATCATACACTGTTTACCGGGGGTCAGGGCTACCGACGTTAAGGCTAATCTGAAGATGGTGCTGGCTAAAGCTAAAACTGGCGGCACCAACGATGTTAGGATGAAACAGTCAGAGATCACCAAGCGCCAGTTTTAGCTTTAGCCAGCACCATCTTCAGATTAGCCTTAACGTCGGTAGCCCTGCCCCCTGGTAAAACAGTGTATGACCGCTGGATGATTTGTTTTAAGTCTAATACTGCGGGTAATGGAGTCGCCAATGACTAGAGTTTTCAATTTGTCAGAGCTAATGGTGGGAAGCTTCGGCGTCTCAGACCCCGTAACGGGAGGAGTAGAGACAAGAGAAGGCTCGGCCTCTGACTCTGCTTAATGGGGATAACCGGTTGAAAGTTTCTGTCGGCTGAATGAGCGACACCGGTTGAGCATTCCTACAGCATTTCCTTCCAGAAACCGTGAGAAAGTTGTCCGGCTGTGGGGACTGTGCCAGGGGATTTATACTACTCTCTG
Source organism: Oncorhynchus clarkii lewisi (assembly GCF_045791955.1). Lineage (NCBI taxonomy): Eukaryota > Metazoa > Chordata > Actinopteri > Salmoniformes > Salmonidae > Oncorhynchus > Oncorhynchus clarkii. Next base: position 59,440,774 of record NC_092164.1, read on the forward strand.
TACTTACTGGTGGCACAGACGCTGTTTCATCCTTTCCTACACTGAAATTACCCTTGCCTAACGATTGTGTCTGAAGCTGGGCTTGTAGCACAGCTATCCTCGCCGTAAGGTGATCGTTCTCCTGTATATTATGAGTACAGCGACTGCAATTAGGCATCATGTTAATGCTACTACTTAGCTTCGGCTGTTGGAGGTCCTGACGAACCATGTCCAGATAAAGCGTCCGGAGTGAAAAAGTTGAGGGAAAAAACAAAAATATAAACAGTAATTAAAAAGTAAAAACCGTAAAGTTGTCAGGTAGCAAAATAGGTTGGCAACAAAACGCACAGCAACACGTAAACAAGTCTGCAAGTTGTGACCGGAAATGACGTGATCTCCGTGTGTCCAAAAGTAGGACCTCCACCTCCACCTATACCTCTACCCCCTCTCTACCACTATCTCTACCTCCACCTATACCTCTACCCCCTTCTCTACCTCCACCTATACCTCTACCCCCTTCTTTACCACTACCTCCACCTCCACCTCCACCAATACCACCTACCTCTACCTACCCCCTTCTCTACCACTACCTCCACCTCCACCTATACCTCTACCCCTTCTCTACCTCCACCTCCACCTCCACCTATACCTCTACCCCTTCTCTACCTCCACCTCCACCTCTACTTCTACCCCCACATCCACCTCTACCTCTACCTCTACCCCCTTCTCTACCTCCACCTCTACTTCTACCTCCACCTCCACCTCTACTTCTACCTCCACCTCCACCTCTACTTCTACCCCCATCTCCAGCTCCACTTCCACCTATACCTCTACCCCATGCTCTACCTCTACCTCCACCTCTACTTCTACCCCCACATCCACCTCCACTTCTACCTCTACCCCCACTTCTACCCCCACCTCCAGCACCACCTATACCTCTACCCCCACCTCCAGCTCCACCTCCACCTATACCTCTACCCCCTTCTCTACCTCTACCTCCACCTCTACTTCTGCCCCCACATCCACCTCCACTTCTACCTCTACCCCCACTTCTACCTCCACCCCACATCCACCTCCACTTCTACCTCTACCCCCACCTCCAGCTCCAACTTCACCTATTCACCATTTCGCTACACTCGCATTAACATCTGCTAACCATGTGTATGTGACAAATAAAATTTGATTTGATTTGATTTGATTTATACCTCTACCTATACCCCCACCTCTACTTCTACTTCTACCTCCACCTCCACCTCCACCTCTACCTCTACTTCTACCCCCACCTCTACCTCCACCTCCACCTCTACCCCATATCTACCTCCACCTCTACCCCATATCCACCTTCACTTCTACCTCTACCCCCACATCCAACTCCACTTCTACCTCTACCCCCACATCCACCTCTTTCCCACATCCACCTCTGGGAAAAAGTGTAATAGAAGGTGATAAAAAAATAGGTTTTGAGAGCAAGCCATTGGTAGTCAAATAGAGGCACAGATGGTTACTTATCTTTATCTACACATGATGTCCATTTCATGCTTGGAGAAGACAAACAGTCATAGGCAGAACGTGTGGTGGCAGTATTATTTTACATTGGACATATCCCAAGAAGAAGAGGGAAAAAAGCTTCAGGCGTTCTGCCATCCTCCAGATTTTAGTCATGAAATCAATACCGTTGGGCAATAGAAGAGATGCGGAGGATGTGTGGATTTGGATGAAGGCTAGGAATCTGCACAGAAGAAACCGGAATCATCTAATGACGATGAAAGCGAATGCCAGATTGACTGAATAAGGGATTAAACATGGAAAACTGTTTCATGAATATAGTAATACTCAATTCATGTGCGAGAAAAAAACATCTAAAAAAATCTATCTCAATTTCAGGGTTTCAAATGTTATGTTTGTTTTATTTTTTTTTACTCTCAACACATCATGTGAAAAACCAGGTGAGGGGTGAAACCTCAGACTAGCTTGTATTCCCCACAAAGTGCTTGTCTAAGCCTATGACTAGCCCTAACTGTAAATGCGCTGCCACAAATACCAGTCCCTGAGAGCAGGTTAGAGGCACTATTGTCAGCATCCTCACCTTGTGGTTAATCAGTCAAACTGTAAAGCCTCAGGCCTCCCGGGTGGCGCAGTGGTCTAGGGCACTGCATTGCAGCGCTAGCTGTGCCACCAGAGACTCTGGGTTCACGCCCAGGCTCTGTCGCAGCCTGCCGCGACCGGGAGGTCCATGGGCCTAGCGTTGCCTGGGAGGGTTTGGCCGGTAGGGATGTCCTTGTCTCAACTCCTGTGTCGCCAGGTGCCTGGCTTCCGGGTTGGATGCGCGCTGTGTTAAGAAGCTGGGTTGTGTTTCGGAGGACGCATGGCTTTCGACCTTCGTCTCTCCCGAGCCCGTACGGGAGTTGTAGCGATGAGACAAGATAGTAACTGGATGCGCGCTGTGGATGCGCGCTGTGTTAAGAAGCTGGGTTGTGTTTCAGAGGACGCATGGCGTTCGACCTTCGTCTCTCCCGAGCCCGTACGGGAGTTGTAGCGATGAGACAAGATAGTAACTACTAACAATTGGATACCATGAAAAGGGGGTAAAAAAAAAAAAAACTGTAAATGGTGAGGTGCTTTTAGTGCCATTGTAGATACAGCATACTAACTAACTGCTGTTGGGAAGTGTGACTCACGACCACCAATCGAAGAGGGGGACCAATTCGAAGAGGGGGAACCATTCGAAGAGAGGGACCAATCGAAGAGTGACCAATCGAAGAGGGGGACCAATCGAAGAGGGACCAATCGAAGAGGGGGACCAATCGAAGAACAAGTGTTCCCATTATCAATGGGTACATCCCAAATCCATTAGGGAGAAAAAACACACGTGGTGTGTTCCCAAAACACTTCTTCATGTGATCCCATGTGATCTTATGTGACGTTAATGTGATAACCTGATGTTATGTGAAGTTAATGTGATAACCTGATGTTATGTGAAGTTAATGTGATAACCTGATGTTATGTGAAGTTAATGTGATAACCTGATGTTATGTGACGTTAATGTGATAACCTGATGTTATGTGAAGTTAATGTGATAACGTGATGTTATGTGAAGTTAATGTGATAACCTGATGTTATGTGAAGTTAATGTGATAACGTGATGTTATGTGACGTTAATGTGATAACCTGATGTTATGTGAAGTTAATGTGATAACCTGATGTTATGTGACGTTAATGTGATAACCTGATGTTATGTGAAGTTAATGTGATAACGTGATGTTATGTGAAGTTAATGTGATAACCTGATGTTATGTGAAGTTAATGTGATAACCTGATGTTATGTGAAGTTAATGTGATAACCTGATGTTATGTGAAGTTAATGTGATAACGTGATGTTATGTGACGTTAATGTGATAACGTGATGTTATGTGACATTAATGTGATAACGTGATGTTATGTGAAGTTAATGTGATAACCTGATGCAACATATGTGACGTTACATGTGATAACATGATCTTAGTGACGTTCCAATGTGAAACATATGTGAAATGTCATGTGGTAATGTGATAACGTGATGTTATGTGACGTTATATGTGATAACCTGATGTTATGTGACATTAATGTGATAACCTGATGTTATGTGAAGTTAATGTGATAACCTGATGTTATGTGAAGTTAATGTGATAACGTGATGTTATGTGACGTTAATGTGATAACGTGATGTTATGTGACATTAATGTGATAACGTGATGTTATGTGAAGTTAATGTGACAACATGCAAAGCAACATATGTGTAAAGCAACATGTGATAACATGATCAGTGTTCCAAAAACATATGTGAAATGTCATGTGGTATTCCTGTAACAGATGCCACCCTGCTACCTGTATAGTGCACTACTCCTGACCAGACCTGTAACAGATGCCACCCTGCTACCTGTATAGTGCACTACTTCTGACCAGAGCCTTCTGGGAGGCTCAGAACATGCACATCACTCCAGAGGAGCACTTATCTGAGGGCTCTTCTCCACATGGCATGGTACAACGGTTGTTTTCTACTTCCAGCTAACTGCTGCAGCTTTGTACCAATACATAGACCACACACACACACACACACACACACACACACACACACACACACACACACACACACACACACACACACACACACACACACACTCCCATTGAATCGGTCTGGTCCATGGTGTGTCAGTACATGCAGACCTTGGTGTCGAAGCAAGGAGGAGATTGCCTGTAGAGAGAGTGTGTGTGTGTGTGTGTGTGTGTGTGTTTGTGTGTGTTGTAAGACCGACAAGCCTTAAGTGTTGCCCCTCTCCCATAAAGCAGCCAAACAGAAGGCAATAACAGTTCATTAGCCAGCCTCTCCTGCCAGACAAACACACACACACACACACACACACACACACACACACACACACACACACACACACACACACACATACACACACACACACACACACACACACACACACACACACACACACACACACACACACACACACACACACACACACACACACACACACACACACACACACACACACACACATTGTCTTCGTTGTTGGAGGTGCACCCTGAGGCCTGGGACCGTCCATCACACAGCAGCTAAAGCTCCTGCCTGCTCAATGGCATTTTTACATTTGAGTCCTTTAGAAGACACTCTTATCCACAGGGACTAACAGTTAGTTAGTTCATTCATCTTTAGATAGCTAGGAGGGACAACCACACATCACGGTCATAGTAAATACATTTTTCCTCAATAAAGTATCTATTAGCAAAGTCAGAGCTAGTAAGGGGGAAAAGAGTCGAGTGCCAGTGTTAACATTCACAAATTGCCCTGGCCCTTGATCCTGGTTGATGTGTCAACAATCATCTGCAAATGATGAGCAGTCATCACTTCACACACCAAGCAGGCTACTGGGAAGACAGGCAGCACTTAAAGTAGATGACCCTAGCTAGCAAAAAGACAGTACTAGACAACAGATAAAGACAGAAATTATACTCCTGTAGCTATAGAATAGCGGATTATATTGTCTGTTTAAGGATGGATAAACTGAAGAAATTAATTCATTAATGCATTTTGGTGCCAGAGAGCTAATGGCGGTTGGCGGTGGCATTTAGTATGGGCTTTGTGTGTTTGTGTGGGGGGGGGAGGAGTGCACGTGTGTAGGGACAGGCGCTTGCTTAGCGACTGCTCTTAACGGAATGTAGAATATGGCCCACTAACATGCTTAAACAGCGTATTATTTGTAGAGCATAGATTAATCCTCTTTTCTCTCCACACAGCACACCAAGACTAGGGTCCACATCACAGATAGCCTGAGAATGATCATTAGGATCCCTATAACCTGGCTGCACCTTTGTGTTTGCATGCCATGTGGCAAGATTGCATTGGATGCTTTGGGAAGTGAACTAATACAGTACTGTAATCACTTAGTGCAGGGGCAGAGTGTACAAAGTGTAGTGTGTAGTGTACATCTGTGTGCCGTGCTGTCAGTGTTATCTCTGCATGCACATAATGGCTTGCTGACTTCAGGCGAGGAGGTGGTACCGGTCGCTCAGCACAGGCAATAAACAGACAGAGACCAGTATTTATTAAGCCACTCTGAGTGCTGATAGAGGTAGAGTGCTGATCTAGGATCAGGTCCACCCTTTCCATATCAATCTGATTCATTACATTAATCTTAAATGTAAAACTGATCCTAGATCAGCACTCCTACTCTGAGACTTTATCGGGGGACAGGACAGCGGAGAGTGACATGCCACAAGGTTGCATGCCAGCTGATCAAAAAATCCCAATGGGCATCAACAGCAATGTTCCCTCTAAGCTGCGCGCATGCTCGGGCAAGCAGCGCGCCAGAAACTGCCGCGCTGACGAAATATCAGCCTGTGCAGAGAAGCACGAGATTGAACTTCACTTAACTTTCCCCGTTAGTTAACACTATCAATATCTCCCTTTACTGTGGGAATTGTGATTGAATCAACATAATATTAGCCAATTTCAATGCAACATACTGAAACAAAGCAAACTATGCAAGACTTAGTATGCAAAACCACCCTATATGACCAAAAGTATGTGGACATCTGCTCGTCAAACATCCCATTCCAAAATCATGGGCATTAATATGTAGTTGATCCTCCCTTTGCTGCTATAACAGCCTCCACTCTCCTTGGAAGGCTTTCCCAGATGTTGGAACATTGCTGCGGGGACTTGCTTCCATTCAGCAACAAGAGCACTAATGAGTTTGGGCACTGATGTTGGGCGATGGTAATCGTCCTTGCAATTCATCCCAAAGATGTTTGATGAGGTTGAGGTCAGGGCTCTGTGCAGGCCAGTCAAGTTCTTCCACACCAATCTGGACAAACCATTTCTGTATGGACCTTGCTTTGTGCATGGGGGCATTTTCATGCTGAAACAAGTAAGGGCCTTCCTGAAACTGTTGCCACAAAGTTGGAAGCACAGAATTGTCTAGAATGTTGCTATAGCATTAAGATTTCCCTTCACTGGGACTAAGGAGCCTAGCCCGAACCATGAAAAACAGCCCCAGACCATTATTCCTCCTCCACCAATTTTACATTTGGCACTATGCATTTTGGCTGGTAGCATTCTCCTGGCGTCCGCCAAACCCAGATTAATCCGTTGAACTGCCAGATGGTGAAGCATGATTCATCACTCCAGAGAACACGTTTCCACTGTTCCAGAGTCTAATGGCAGCGAGCTTTACACCACTCCAGCCGACGCTTGGCATTGCGCATTGTGATCTTAAGCTTGTGTGCGGCTGCTTGGCCATGGAAATCCATTTCTTGAAGCTCCCGACGAACAGTTATTGTGCTGATGTTGCTTCCAGAGGCAGTTTGGAACTCGGAAGTGAGTGTTGCATGATTTTTACGAGCTACGCTCTTCAGCACTCAGTGGTCCCAATCTGTGAGCTTGTGTGGCCTACCACTTCGCGGCTGAGTCGTTGTTGCTCCTAGATGTTTCCACTTGACAATTACTGCACTTACAGTTGACCTGGGCAGCTCTAGCAGGGCAGATTTTTTTATGAACTGACTTGTTGGAAAGGTGGCATCCTATGACAGTGCTACGTTGAAAGAGACTGAGCTCTTCAGTAAGGCCATTCTATAGTCAATGTTTGTCTATGGAGAGTGCATGGTTGGGTGCTCAATTTTATACACCTTTCAGCAACGGGTGTGGCTGAAATAGCTGAATCCACTAATTTTAAGGGGTGTCCACATACTTTTGTTTATATAGTGTATGTGCTCTCCTCTTCGCATGGCTGCTCGGCTCAGCTCTGCTGATTCTCATACGCAGGGCAACACTGTTGACTCTCACACGCAGGGCAACACTGTTGACTCTCACACGCAGGGAAACACTGTTGACTCTCACACGCAGGGCAACACTGTTGACTCTTACACGCAGGGCAACACTGTTGACTCTCACACGCAGGGCAACACTGTTGACTCTAACACGCAGGGCAACACTGTTGACTCTAACACGCAGGGCAACACTGTTGACTCTCACACGCAGGGCAACACTGTTGACTCTAACACGCAGGGCAACACTGTTGACTCTCACACGCAGGGAAACACTGTTGACCCTCACATGCAGGGAAACACTGTTGACTCTGACACGCAGGGCAACACTGTTGACTCTCACACGCAGGGAAACACTGTTGACTCTCACACGTAGGGCAACACTGTTGACTCTAACACACAGGGCAACACTGTTGACTCTCACACGCAGGGAAACACTGTTGACTCACACGCAGGGCAACACTGTTGACTCTCACACGTAGGGCAACACTGTCTCTCACACGCAGGGCAACACTGTTGACTCTCACACGCAGGGCAACACTGTTGACTCTAACACGCAGGGCAACACTGTTGACTCTCACACGTAGGGCAACACTGTTGACTCTCACACGCAGGGAAACACTGTTGACTCTAACACGCAGGGCAACACTGTTGACTCTTACACGCAGGGCAACAGTGTTGACTCTCACACGCAGGGCAACACTGTTGACTCTAACACGCAGGGCAACACTGTTGACTCTCACACGCAGGGCAACACTGTTGACTCTAACACGCAGGGCAACACTGTTGACTCTCACACGCAGGGAAACACTGTTGACCCTCACATGCAGGGAAACACTGTTGACTCTGACACGCAGGGAAACACTGTTGACTCTCACACGCAGGGCAACACACTGTTGACTCTCACACGCAGGGCAACACTGTTGACTCTCACACGCAGGGAAACACTGTTGACTCTCACACGTAGGGCAACACTGTTGACTCTCACACGTAGGGAAACACTGTTGACTCTCACACGCAGGGCAACACTTTTGACTCTCACACGCAGGGCAACACTGTTGACTCTCACACGTAGGGAAACACTGTTGACTCTCACACGCAGGGAAACACTGTTGACTCTCACACGTAGGGCAACACTGTTGACTCTCACACGTAGGGAAACACTGTTGACTCTCACACGCAGGGCTACACTGTTGACTCTCACACGTAGGGCAACACTGACTCTCACACGCAGGGCAACGCTGTTGACTCTCACATGCAGGGCAACACTGTTGACTCTAACACGCAGGGCAACACTGTTGACTCTCACATGTAGGGAAACACTGTTGACTCTCACACGCAGGGCAACACACTGTTGACTCACACGCAGGGCAACACTGTTGACTCTCACACGCAGGGCAACACTGTTGACTCTCACACGCAGGGCAACACTGTTGACTCTCCATGCAGGGAAACACTGTTGACTCTCACACGCAGGGCAACACTGTTGACTCTAACACGCAGGGCAACACTGTTGACTCTCACACGTAGGGAAACACTGTTGACTCTCTCACGCAGGGCAACACTGTTGACTCTCACACGCAGGGCAACACTGTTGACTCTCACACGCAGGGCAACACTGTTGACTCTAACACGCAGGGCAACACTGTTGACTCTCACACGTAGGGCAACACTGTTGACTCTCACACGCAGGGAAACACTGTTGACTCTAACACGCAGGGCAACACTGTTGACTCTTACACGCAGGGCAACACTGTTGACTCTCACACGCAGGGCAACACTGTTGACTCTAACACGCAGGGCAACACTGTTGACTCTCACACGCAGGGCAACACTGTTGACTCTAACACGCAGGGCAACACTGTTGACTCTCACACGCAGGGAAACACTGTTGACCCTCACATGCAGGGAAACACTGTTGACTCTGACACGCAGGGAAACACTGTTGACTCTCACACGCAGGGCAACACACTGTTGACTCTCACACGCAGGGCAACACTGTTGACTCTCACACGCAGGGCAACACTGTTGACTCTCACACGCAGGGAAACACTGTTGACTCTCACACGTAGGGCAACACTGTTGACTCTCACACGTAGGGAAACACTGTTGACTCTCACACGCAGGGCAACACTTTTGACTCTCACACGCAGGGCAACACTGTTGACTCTCACACGTAGGGAAACACTGTTGACTCTCACACGCAGGGAAACACTGTTGACTCTCACACGTAGGGCAACACTGTTGACTCTCACACGTAGGGAAACACTGTTGACTCTCACACGCAGGGCAACACTGTTGACTCTCACACGTAGGGCAACACTGACTCTCACACGCAGGGCAACGCTGTTGACTCTCACATGCAGGGCAACACTGTTGACTCTAACACGCAGGGCAACACTGTTGACTCTCACACGTAGGGAAACACTGTTGACTCTCACACGCAGGGCAACACACTGTTGACTCACACGCAGGGCAACACTGTTGACTCTCACACGCAGGGCAACACTGTTGACTCTAACACGCAGGGCAACACTGTTGACTCTCACACGCAGGGCAACACTGTTGACTCTAACACGCAGGGCAACACTGTTGACTCTCACACGTAGGGAAACACTGTTGACTCTCTCACGCAGGGCAACACTGTTGACTCTCACACGCAGGGCAACACTGTTGACTCTCACACGCAGGGCAACACTGTTGACTCTAACACGCAGGGCAACACTGTTGACTCTCACACGTAGGGCAACACTGTTGACTCTCACACGCAGGGAAACACTGTTGACTCTAACACGCAGGGCAACACTGTTGACTCTTACACGCAGGGCAACACTGTTGACTCTCACACGCAGGGCAACACTGTTGACTCTAACACGCAGGGCAACACTGTTGACTCTCACACGCAGGGCAACACTGTTGACTCTAACACGCAGGGCAACACTGTTGACTCTCACACGCAGGGAAACACTGTTGACCCTCACATGCAGGGAAACACTGTTGACTCTGACACGCAGGGAAACACTGTTGACTCTCACACGCAGGGCAACACACTGTTGACTCTCACACGCAGGGCAACACTGTTGACTCTCACACGCAGGGCAACACTGTTGACTCTCACACGCAGGGAAACACTGTTGACTCTCACACGTAGGGCAACACTGTTGACTCTCACACGTAGGGAAACACTGTTGACTCTCACACGCAGGGCAACACTGTTGACTCTCACACGTAGGGAAACACTGTTGACTCTCACACGCAGGGAAACACTGTTGACTCTCACACGTAGGGCAACACTGTTGACTCTCACACGTAGGGAAACACTGTTGACTCTCACACGCAGGGCAACACTGTTGACTCTCACACGTAGGGCAACACTGACTCTCACACGCAGGGCAACGCTGTTGACTCTCACATGCAGGGCAACACTGTTGACTCTAACACGCAGGGCAACACTGTTGACTCTCACACGTAGGGAAACACTGTTGACTCTCACACGCAGGGCAACACACTGTTGACTCACACGCAGGGCAACACTGTTGACTCTCACACGCAGGGCAACACTGTTGACTCTAACACGCAGGGCAACACTGTTGACTCTCACACGTAGGGAAACACTGTTGACTCTCACACGCAGGGCAACACTGTTGACTCTCACACGCAGGGCAACACTGTTGACTCTCACACGCAGGGCAACACTGTTGACTCTCACACGCAGTTTTCTCTCACACACTTTTTTTAAAAATTATATATATTTTTTTCACCTATATTTTAACCAGGTAGGCCAGTTGAGAACAAGTTCTCATTTACAACTGCGACCTGGCCAAGATACAGCAAAGCAGTGCAACTAAGTTATGCATGGAATAAACAAATGTAGTCAATAACAAAATAAAATAGAAATATATGTCTATATACAGTGTGTGCAAATGGAGTAAGATTAGGGAGGTAAGGCAATAAATAGGCCGTAGTAGCGAAGTAATTACAATTTAGCAAATTAACACTGGAGTGATAGATGATGATGATGATGTGCAAGTAGAAATACTGGTGTGCAACAGAGCAGAAAAGTACATTTTAAAAAACAATATGGGGATGAGGTAGGTAGATTGGATGGGCTATTTTCAGATGGACTCTGTACAGCTGCAGCGATTGGTTAGCTGCTCAGATAGCTGATGTTTAAAGTTAGTGAGGGAAATATAAGTCTCCAACGTCATTGGCAGCAGAGAACTGGAAGGAAAGGTGGCCAAAAGAGGTGTTGGCTTTGGGGATGACCAGTGAGATATACCTGCTGGAGCGCGTGCTACCGGTGGGTGTTGTTATCGTGACCAGTGAGCTGAGATAAGGCGGAGCTTTACCTAGCAAAGACTTATAGATGACCTGGAGCCAGTGGGTCTGGCGACGAATTTGTAGCGAGGGCCAGCCCACTAGAGCATACAGGTCACAGTGGTGGGTGGTATATGGGGCTTTGGTCACAAAACGGATGGCACTGTGATAGACTGCATCCAGTTTTCTGAGTAGACTGTTGGAGGCTATTTTGTAAATGACATATCCGAAGTCGAGGATCGGTAGTATATTCAGTTTTACGAGGGTATGTTTGGTGGCATGAGTGAAGGAGGCTTTGTTGCGAAATAGGAAGCCAATTCTATATGTAATTTTGGATTGGAGATGTTTAATATGAGTCTGTAAGGAGAGTTTACAGTCTAGCCAGACACCTAGGTATTTGTAGTTGTCCACATATTTTAAGTCAAAACTGTCCAGAGTAGTGATGATAGTCGGGCGGGTGGGTGCGGGCAGCGAACGGTTGATGAGTATGCATTTAGTTTCACTAGCGTTAAAGAGCAGTTGGAGGCCACGGAAGGAGTGTTGTATGGCATGGTTGTTTGGTTGTATGTTGACTCTCACACGCAGGGCAACACTGGTGACTCCCACTGTACTTTATGGATGCATTGTGAACTGTATACGTTTGCATTCCTTTTCTCGTCTCCTTTCTCTCTCTCTCTCTCAATTCAATTCAATTCAAGGGCTTTATTGGCATGGGAAACATGTGTTAACATTGCCAAAGCAAGTGAGGTAGACAACATACAAAGTGAATATATAAAGTGAAAAACAACAAAAATTAACAGTAAACATTACACATACAGAGGTTTCAAAACAGTAAAGACATTACAAATGTCATATTATATATATATATATATATAGTGTTTTAACAATGTACAAATGGTTAAAGGACACAAGATAAAATAAATAAGCACAAATATGGGTTGTATTTACAATGGTGTGTGTTCTTCACTGGTTGCCCTTTTCTCGTGGCAACAGGTCACAAATCTTGCTGCTGTGATGGCACACTGTGGAATTTCACCCAGTAGATATGGGAGTTTTTCAAATTTGGATTTGTTTTCGAATTCTTTGTGGATCTGTGTAATCTGAGGGAAATATGTCTCTCTAATATGGTCATACATTGGGCAGGAGGTTAGGAAGTGCAGCTCAGTTTCCACCTCATTTTGTGGGCAGTGAGCACATAGCCTGTCTTCTCTTGAGAGCCATGTCTGCCTACGGCGGCCTTTCTCAATAGCAAGGCTATGCTCACTGAGTCTGTACATAGTCAAAGCTTTCCTTAATTTTGGGTCAGTCACAGTGGTCAGGTATTCTGCCGCTGTGTACTCTCTGTTTAGGGCCAAATAGCATTCTAGTTTGCTCTGTTTTTTTGTTAATTCTTTCCAATGTGTCAAGTAATTATCTTTTTGTTTTCTCATGATTTGGTTGGGTCTAATTGTGCTGTTGTCCTGGGGCTCTGTAGGGTGTGTTTGTGTTTGTGAGCAGAGCCCCAGGACCAGCTTGCTTAGGGGACTCTTCTCCAGGTTCATCTCTCTGTAGGTGATGGCTTTGTTATGGAAGGTTTGTGAATCACTTCCTTTTAGGTGGTTGTAGAATTTAACGGCTCTTTTCTGGATTTTGATAATTAGTGGGTATCGGCCTAATTCTGCTCTGCATGCATTATTTGGTGTTCTACGTTGTACACGGAGGATATTTTTGCAGAATTCTGCGTGCAGAGTCTCAATTTGGTGTTTGTCCCATTTTGTGAAGTCTTGGTTGGTGAGCGGACCCCAGACCTCACAACCATAAAGGGCAATGGGCTCTATGACTGATTCAAGTATTTTTAGCCAAATCCTAATTGGTATGTTGAAATTTATGTTTCTTTTGATGGCATAGAATGCCCTTCTTGTCTTGTCTCTCAGATCGTTCACAGCTTTGTGGAAGTTACCTGTGGCGCTGATGTTTAGGCCAAGGTATGTATAGTTTTTTGTGTGCTCTAGGGCAACAGTGTCTAGATTGAATTTGTATTTGTGGTCCTGGTGACTGGACCTTTTTTGGAACACCATTATTTTGGTCTTACTGAGATTTACTGTCAGGGCCCAGGTCTGACAGAATCTGTGCATAAGATCTAGGTGCTGCTGTAGGCCCTCCTTGGTTGGTGACAGAAGCACCAGATCATCGGCAAACAGCAGACATTTGACTTCGGATTCTAGCAGGGGGAGACCGGGTGCTGCAGACTTTTCTAGTGCCCGCGCCAATTTGTTGATATATATGTTGAAGAGGGTGGGGCTTAAGCTGCATCCCTGTCTAACCCCACGACCCTGTGTGAAGAAATGTGTGTGTTTTTTGCCAATTTTAACCGCACACTTGTTGTTTGTGTACATGGATTTTATAATGTCTCTCTCTGTATTTTATCCACACACTCCTTACATGCAAAGTCTCCAAGGAAAAGCAACAATTTATTCCTTCACTATCACTAAAAGCTGACACGCTATTTTCATAAGGTGAAACAACTTTAATTTTAGAGTCATTTTCTGCTTAATGTCAAAATCAAATCAACTGTTATTGGTCACGTACACAAAGCGCTGTCTGGAGTAAAGCTGGCACATCAACCGGCTAACACCCTCCCTACTGTGAAGCATGGTGGTGGCAGCTTCCTGCTATGGGGATGCTTTTCAGCGGCAGGGACTGGAAGACTGATAAGGATAGAGGGAACATTGAATGGGGCCAAATACAGGCAAGTCCTTGATGAGAACCTGCATCAGAGTGCAAAAAATACCCCAAGTATTTAGCCAAAGCAACGCTGGCTTGGCATCAGAACAAGAATGTGAAAGTCCTTGAGTGGCCCAGCCAAAGCCCAGACTTGAATCCCATTGGAAATCTGTGGAAAGACTTGAAGATTGCTGTTCACTGCCGCTCCCCATCTAACTTAACAGAGCTTGAGAAAATCTGCAAGGAAGAACAGGGGAAACTCCCCAAATCCAGTATTGCAAAGCTGATACAGACATACCCAAGATGACTCAAAGCTGTCGACGCCAAAATCTCCAAGGTGTGAATACTTATGTAAATGCAATTTCGATGATGAGTACCATGATCAGTAGGTACAGAGTTCACTCTCTAAACTGGACACATTAACCATAGCACCTATTTTTTTGCCTATAGAGAGGTCATGTGGGCAGTATAGTATAGACATGTTCCTGTGGAATTCACATTGGTGAGTTCTCAGAGTATCCCCCCGCCCTCTCAACTCAACTCCCAAACCAGGCTAGAATAATTCCATCACAGCTCTCCTACAGGATCATAGCAGTAGCAGCGAGATGTCTTGTCAAATGCTGACTCTCACATGCAGGGCAACACTGTTGACTCTAACACGCAGGGCAACACTGTTGACTCTCACACGCAGGGCAACACTGTTGACTCTCACACGCAGGGCAACACTGTTGACTCTCCATGCAGGGAAACACTGTTGACTCTCACACGCAGGGCAACACTGTTGACTCTAACACGCAGGGCAACACTGTTGACTCTCACACGTAGGGAAACACTGTTGACTCTCTCACGCAGGGCAACACTGTTGACTCTCACACGCAGGGCAACACTGTTGACTCTCACACGCAGGGCAACACTGTTGACTCTAACACGCAGGGCAACACTGTTGACTCTCACACGTAGGGCAACACTGTTGACTCTCACACGCAGGGAAACACTGTTGACTCTAACACGCAGGGCAACACTGTTGACTCTTACACGCAGGGCAACACTGTTGACTCTCACACGCAGGGCAACACTGTTGACTCTAACACGCAGGGCAACACTGTTGACTCTCACACGCAGGGCAACACTGTTGACTCTAACACGCAGGGCAACACTGTTGACTCTCACACGCAGGGAAACACTGTTGACCCTCACATGCAGGGAAACACTGTTGACTCTGACACGCAGGGAAACACTGTTGACTCTCACACGCAGGGCAACACACTGTTGACTCTCACACGCAGGGCAACACTGTTGACTCTCACACGCAGGGCAACACTGTTGACTCTCACACGCAGGGAAACACTGTTGACTCTCACACGTAGGGCAACACTGTTGACTCTCACACGTAGGGAAACACTGTTGACTCTCACACGCAGGGCAACACTTTTGACTCTCACACGCAGGGCAACACTGTTGACTCTCACACGTAGGGAAACACTGTTGACTCTCACACGCAGGGAAACACTGTTGACTCTCACACGTAGGGCAACACTGTTGACTCTCACACGTAGGGAAACACTGTTGACTCTCACACGCAGGGCAACACTGTTGACTCTCACACGTAGGGCAACACTGACTCTCACACGCAGGGCAACGCTGTTGACTCTCACACGCAGGGCAACACACTGTTGACTCTCACACGCAGGGCAACACTGTTGACTCTCACACGTAGGGAAACACTGTTGACTCTCACACGCAGGGCAACACACTGTTGACTCACACGCAGGGCAACACTGTTGACTCTCACACGCAGGGCAACACTGTTGACTCTAACACGCAGGGCAACACTGTTGACTCTCACACGCAGGGCAACACTGTTGACTCTAACACGCAGGGCAACACTGTTGACTCTCACACGTAGGGAAACACTGTTGACTCTCTCACGCAGGGCAACACTGTTGACTCTCACACGCAGGGCAACACTGTTGACTCTCACACGCAGGGCAACACTGTTGACTCTAACACGCAGGGCAACACTGTTGACTCTCACACGTAGGGCAACACTGTTGACTCTCACACGCAGGGAAACACTGTTGACTCTAACACGCAGGGCAACACTGTTGACTCTTACACGCAGGGCAACACTGTTGACTCTCACACGCAGGGCAACACTGTTGACTCTAACACGCAGGGCAACACTGTTGACTCTCACACGCAGGGCAACACTGTTGACTCTAACACGCAGGGCAACACTGTTGACTCTCACACGCAGGGAAACACTGTTGACCCTCACATGCAGGGAAACACTGTTGACTCTGACACGCAGGGAAACACTGTTGACTCTCACACGCAGGGCAACACACTGTTGACTCTCACACGCAGGGCAACACTGTTGACTCTCACACGCAGGGCAACACTGTTGACTCTCACACGCAGGGAAACACTGTTGACTCTCACACGTAGGGCAACACTGTTGACTCTCACACGTAGGGAAACACTGTTGACTCTCACACGCAGGGCAACACTGTTGACTCTCACACGTAGGGAAACACTGTTGACTCTCACACGCAGGGAAACACTGTTGACTCTCACACGTAGGGCAACACTGTTGACTCTCACACGTAGGGAAACACTGTTGACTCTCACACGCAGGGCAACACTGTTGACTCTCACACGTAGGGCAACACTGACTCTCACACGCAGGGCAACGCTGTTGACTCTCACATGCAGGGCAACACTGTTGACTCTAACACGCAGGGCAACACTGTTGACTCTCACACGTAGGGAAACACTGTTGACTCTCACACGCAGGGCAACACACTGTTGACTCACACGCAGGGCAACACTGTTGACTCTCACACGCAGGGCAACACTGTTGACTCTAACACGCAGGGCAACACTGTTGACTCTCACACGTAGGGAAACACTGTTGACTCTCACACGCAGGGCAACACTGTTGACTCTCACACGCAGGGCAACACTGTTGACTCTCACACGCAGGGCAACACTGTTGACTCTCACACGCAGTTTTCTCTCACACACTTTTTTTAAAAATTATATATTTTTTTTTCACCTATATTTTAACCAGGTAGGCCAGTTGAGAACAAGTTCTCATTTACAACTGCGACCTGGCCAAGATACAGCAAAGCAGTGCAACTAAGTTATGCATGGAATAAACAAATGTAGTCAATAACAAAATAAAATAGAAATATATGTCTATATACAGTGTGTGCAAATGGAGTAAGATTAGGGAGGTAAGGCAATAAATAGGCCGTAGTAGCGAAGTAATTACAATTTAGCAAATTAACACTGGAGTGATAGATGATGATGATGATGTGCAAGTAGAAATACTGGTGTGCAACAGAGCAGAAAAGTACATTTTAAAAAACAATATGGGGATGAGGTAGGTAGATTGGATGGGCTATTTTCAGATGGACTCTGTACAGCTGCAGCGATTGGTTAGCTGCTCAGATAGCTGATGTTTAAAGTTAGTGAGGGAAATATAAGTCTCCAACGTCATTGGCAGCAGAGAACTGGAAGGAAAGGTGGCCAAAAGAGGTGTTGGCTTTGGGGATGACCAGTGAGATATACCTGCTGGAGCGCGTGCTACCGGTGGGTGTTGTTATCGTGACCAGTGAGCTGAGATAAGGCGGAGCTTTACCTAGCAAAGACTTATAGATGACCTGGAGCCAGTGGGTCTGGCGACGAATTTGTAGCGAGGGCCAGCCCACTAGAGCATACAGGTCACAGTGGTGGGTGGTATATGGGGCTTTGGTCACAAAACGGATGGCACTGTGATAGACTGCATCCAGTTTTCTGAGTAGACTGTTGGAGGCTATTTTGTAAATGACATATCCGAAGTCGAGGATCGGTAGTATATTCAGTTTTACGAGGGTATGTTTGGTGGCATGAGTGAAGGAGGCTTTGTTGCGAAATAGGAAGCCAATTCTATATGTAATTTTGGATTGGAGATGTTTAATATGAGTCTGTAAGGAGAGTTTACAGTCTAGCCAGACACCTAGGTATTTGTAGTTGTCCACATATTTTAAGTCAAAACTGTCCAGAGTAGTGATGATAGTCGGGCGGGTGGGTGCGGGCAGCGAACGGTTGATGAGTATGCATTTAGTTTCACTAGCGTTAAAGAGCAGTTGGAGGCCACGGAAGGAGTGTTGTATGGCATGGTTGTTTGGTTGTATGTTGACTCTCACACGCAGGGCAACACTGGTGACTCCCACTGTACTTTATGGATGCATTGTGAACTGTATACGTTTGCATTCCTTTTCTCGTCTCCTTTCTCTCTCTCTCTCTCAATTCAATTCAATTCAAGGGCTTTATTGGCATGGGAAACATGTGTTAACATTGCCAAAGCAAGTGAGGTAGACAACATACAAAGTGAATATATAAAGTGAAAAACAACAAAAATTAACAGTAAACATTACACATACAGAGGTTTCAAAACAGTAAAGACATTACAAATGTCATATTATATATATATATATATATAGTGTTTTAACAATGTACAAATGGTTAAAGGACACAAGATAAAATAAATAAGCACAAATATGGGTTGTATTTACAATGGTGTGTGTTCTTCACTGGTTGCCCTTTTCTCGTGGCAACAGGTCACAAATCTTGCTGCTGTGATGGCACACTGTGGAATTTCACCCAGTAGATATGGGAGTTTTTCAAATTTGGATTTGTTTTCGAATTCTTTGTGGATCTGTGTAATCTGAGGGAAATATGTCTCTCTAATATGGTCATACATTGGGCAGGAGGTTAGGAAGTGCAGCTCAGTTTCCACCTCATTTTGTGGGCAGTGAGCACATAGCCTGTCTTCTCTTGAGAGCCATGTCTGCCTACGGCGGCCTTTCTCAATAGCAAGGCTATGCTCACTGAGTCTGTACATAGTCAAAGCTTTCCTTAATTTTGGGTCAGTCACAGTGGTCAGGTATTCTGCCGCTGTGTACTCTCTGTTTAGGGCCAAATAGCATTCTAGTTTGCTCTGTTTTTTTGTTAATTCTTTCCAATGTGTCAAGTAATTATCTTTTTGTTTTCTCATGATTTGGTTGGGTCTAATTGTGCTGTTGTCCTGGGGCTCTGTAGGGTGTGTTTGTGTTTGTGAACAGAGCCCCAGGACCAGCTTGCTTAGGGGACTCTTCTCCAGGTTCATCTCTCTGTAGGTGATGGCTTTGTTATGGAAGGTTTGTGAATCACTTCCTTTTAGGTGGTTGTAGAATTTAACGGCTCTTTTCTGGATTTTGATAATTAGTGGGTATCGGCCTAATTCTGCTCTGCATGCATTATTTGGTGTTCTACGTTGTACACGGAGGATATTTTTGCAGAATTCTGCGTGCAGAGTCTCAATTTGGTGTTTGTCCCATTTTGTGAAGTCTTGGTTGGTGAGCGGACCCCAGACCTCACAACCATAAAGGGCAATGGGCTCTATGACTGATTCAAGTATTTTTAGCCAAATCCTAATTGGTATGTTGAAATTTATGTTTCTTTTGATGGCATAGAATGCCCTTCTTGTCTTGTCTCTCAGATCGTTCACAGCTTTGTGGAAGTTACCTGTGGCGCTGATGTTTAGGCCAAGGTATGTATAGTTTTTTTGTGTGCTCTAGGGCAACAGTGTCTAGATTGAATTTGTATTTGTGGTCCTGGTGACTGGACCTTTTTTGGAACACCATTATTTTGGTCTTACTGAGATTTACTGTCAGGGCCCAGGTCTGACAGAATCTGTGCATAAGATCTAGGTGCTGCTGTAGGCCCTCCTTGGTTGGTGACAGAAGCACCAGATCATCGGCAAACAGCAGACATTTGACTTCGGATTCTAGCAGGGGGAGACCGGGGGCTGCAGACTTTTCTAGTGCCCGCGCCAATTTGTTGATATATATGTTGAAGAGGGTGGGGCTTAAGCTGCATCCCTGTCTAACCCCACGACCCTGTGTGAAGAAATGTGTGTGTTTTTTGCCAATTTTAACCGCACACTTGTTGTTTGTGTACATGGATTTTATAATGTCTCTCTCTGTATTTTATCCACACACTCCTTACATGCAAAGTCTCCAAGGAAAAGCAACAATTTATTCCTTCACTATCACTAAAAGCTGACACGCTATTTTCATAAGGTGAAACAACTTTAATTTTAGAGTCATTTTCTGCTTAATGTCAAAATCAAATCAACTGTTATTGGTCACGTACACAAAGCGCTGTCTGGAGTAAAGCTGGCACATCAACCGGCTAACACCCTCCCTACTGTGAAGCATGGTGGTGGCAGCTTCCTGCTATGGGGATGCTTTTCAGCGGCAGGGACTGGAAGACTGATAAGGATAGAGGGAACATTGAATGGGGCCAAATACAGGCAAGTCCTTGATGAGAACCTGCATCAGAGTGCAAAAAATACCCCAAGTATTTAGCCAAAGCAACGCTGGCTTGGCATCAGAACAAGAATGTGAAAGTCCTTGAGTGGCCCAGCCAAAGCCCAGACTTGAATCCCATTGGAAATCTGTGGAAAGACTTGAAGATTGCTGTTCACTGCCGCTCCCCATCTAACTTAACAGAGCTTGAGAAAATCTGCAAGGAAGAACAGGGGAAACTCCCCAAATCCAGTATTGCAAAGCTGATACAGACATACCCAAGATGACTCAAAGCTGTCGACGCCAAAATCTCCAAGGTGTGAATACTTATGTAAATGCAATTTCGATGATGAGTACCATGATCAGTAGGTACAGAGTTCACTCTCTAAACTGGACACATTAACCATAGCACCTATTTTTTTGCCTATAGAGAGGTCATGTGGGCAGTATAGTATAGACATGTTCCTGTGGAATTCACATTGGTGAGTTCTCAGAGTATCCCCCCGCCCTCTCAACTCAACTCCCAAACCAGGCTCGAATAATTCCATCACAGCTCTCCTACAGGATCATAGCAGTAGCAGCGAGATGTCTTGTCAAATGCTGCGAAAAGGGCCCAGGAAGGATAATGTTAGCACCTATTTAATTCATTTATTCAGGAGAGTAATTGAAATATTAACATTGTCACCAGACACCAGGGAGCTGCACAGAGCGTTCCCCTTCTCCACTCGACACATAGGCAGAATACTTTATTTACACACTCCAGTCCATGCTCCCCCCCTCAAACTGTGTCCATCTCTCTCCATCCCCCCTATCTCTCCATCTCTCTCCATCCCCCCTATCTCTCCATCTATCTCCTTCCCCCCTATCTCTCCATCTATCTCCTTCCCCCCTATCTCTCCCTCTCTCTCCCTCCCCCATCTCTCCATCTATCTCCTTCCCCCTATCTCTCCCTCTCTCTCCCTCCCCCATCTCTCCATCTCTCTCCATCCCCCCTATCTCTCCATCTATCTCCTTCCCCCCTATCTCTCCATCTATCTCCTTCCCCCCTATCTCTCCCTCTCTCTCCCTCCCCCATCTCTCCATCTATCTCCTTCCCCCTATCTCTCCCTCTCTCTCCCTCCCCCATCTCTCCATCTATCTCCATCCCCCCTATCTCTCCATCTATCTCCTTCCCCCTATCTCTCCCTCTCTCTCCCTCCCCCCATCTCTCCATCTCTCTCCATCCCCCATATCTCTCCATCTATCTCCATCCCCCCTATCTCTCCATATATCTCCTTCCCCCTATCTCTCCCTCTCTCTCCCTCCCCCCTATCTCTCCATCTCTTTCCCTGCCCCTATTTCTCCATCTCTCTCCCTCCTATCTCTCCATCTCTCTCCCTCCCACTCTCTCCATCTCTCTCCCTCCCCCTATCTCTCCATCTCTCTCCCTCCCTCCCCCTATCTCTCCATCTCTCTCTCTCCCTCCCCCTATCTCTCCATCTCTCTCTCTCCCTCCCCCTATCTCTCCATCTCCCTCCCCTATCTCTCCATCTCTCTCCCTCCCTCCCCCTATCTCTCCATCTCTCTCCCTCCCTCCCCCTATCTCTCCATCTCTCTCCCTCCCTCCCCTATCTCTCCATCTCTCTCCCTCCCTCTCCCTATCTCTCCATCTCTCTCCCTCCCTCCCCCTATCTCTCCATCTCTCTCCCTCTCTCCCTCCCCCTATCTCTCCATCTCTCTCCCTCCCTCCCCCTATCTCTCCATCTCTCTCCCTCCCTCCCCCTATCTATCTCCCTCCCTCCCCCTATCTCTCCATCTCTCTCCCTCTCTCCCTCCCCCTATCTCTCCATCGCTCTCCCTCTCTCCCTCCCCCTATCTCTCCATCTCTCTCCCTCCTTCCCTCCCCCTATCTCTCCATCTCTCTCCCTCCTTCCCCCTATCTCTCCATCTCTCTCCCTCCCTCCCCCTATCTCTCCATCTCTCTCCCTCTCTCCCTCCCCCTATCTTTCCATCTCTCTCCCTCTCTCCCTCCCCCTATCTCTCCATCTCTCTCCCTCTCTCCCTCCCCCTATCTCTCCATCTCTCTCCCTCCCTCCCCCTATCTCTCCATCTCTCTCCCTCCCTCCCCCTATCTCTCCATCTCTCTCCCTCCCTCCCCCTATCTCTCCATCTCTCTCCCTCCCTCCCCTTATCTCTCCATCTCTCTCCCTCCCTCCCCCTATCTCTCCATCTCCCTCCCCTATCTCTCCATCTCTCTCCCTCCCTCCCCCTATCTCTCCATCTCTCTCCCTCCCTCCCCCTATCTCTCCATCTCTCTCCCTCCCTCCCCTATCTCTCCATCTCTCTCCCTCCCTCCCCCTATCTCTCCATCTCTCTCCCTCCCTCCTATCTCTCTATCTCTCTCCCTCCCTCCCCCTATCTCTCTATCTCTGAAGGTTAACATATTCATTCACCATGTACACACTTCAAGGGATCAATCTAACCCTCGCCAGAGCAGAGGGACAACAATGATCTGTAGACACACACAAGGATTTGTTTACAATCACCTTTGTTCTGTGATCTGTGTGTTTCCCACACGTATGGCAAATACTCAGCCCTCTAGAGAAAGAAGAGAGGAGGGGGCGTCACGTTTAACTTAGTGTTGTGTGAATTCAACATGGCACAATGTTGGCATGTTTATCACCCTTTAATGAAGTGAGAGTTTCAATGAAAAGAGATGTGCCTAGCTACTGCACACAGTCACTGGAAAGCAAATGCCTTCCTGCATCTGCACACGGCTGTCTCTGTCTCAGTTCTCTGTTCCAAAATTCCATGCAGACTTGAAACAGGGGATGCAAAAACACAGGGTGGAACACATCTACAGAGATTGGAAAGGGGAAGTGTGTGTGTAGTTTGGAGAGGACTTGACAACAGTGGCAGAGCTGCCGCGGTTGGTCGGTGCGTTTTGTGGAGAACGGTTTCGGGGGCGACAGAGGCGGCGAGGGAACCACCACCCACCGGCAGGGAGTTACTGGGTCTCTCTCTCCCCAGGCTTTATCAGAGGGAAGAAATGAAACACAGGGAGATAGAGCTGCCACTAGCGGTCACTCCCATCAGCAGCGCTGTCTGGGCTTGGGCCTGTACCTCTGTGGGGACAGAGACAGGGATGGAGGAAAGGAGGGGGGGAAAGAGAGGTGGAGGGATGAAGGGGAGGTGGTGCGAATGTCTGCAGGAGGCCGTATCGGTAACACTGCAGGAGGCTGTATGGGTAACACTGCAGGAGGCCGTATAGGTAACACTGCAGGAGGCTGTATAGGTAACACTGCAGGAGGCCATATAGGTAACACTGCAGGAGGCCGTATCGGTAACACTGCAGGAGGCCGTATAGGTAACACTGCAGGAGGCCGTATAGGTAACACTGCAGGAGGCCGTATAGGTAACACTGCAGGAGGCTGTATTGGTAACACTGCAGGAGGCCGTATCGGTAACACTGCAGGAGGCCGTATAGGTAACACTGCAGGAGGCTGTATAGGTAACACTGCAGGAGGCTGTACAGGTAACACTGCAGGAGGCTAATTCGGTAACACTGCAGGAGGCTGTATAGGTAACACTGCAGGAGGCTGAATAGGTAACGCTGCAGGAGGCTATATCGGTAACACTGCAGGAGGCTGTATAGGTAACACTGCATGAGGCTGTATCGGTAACACTGCAGGAGGCTATATCGGTAACACTGCAGGAGGCGGGATAGGTAACGCTGCAGGAGGCTATATCGGTAACACTGCAGGAGGCTGTATCGGTAACACTGCAGGAGACTGTATAGGTAACACTGCAGGAGGCTGTATAGGTAACACTGCAGGAGGCTGTATAGGTAACACTGCAGGAGGCTGTATCGGTAACACTGCAGGAGGCTGTATCGGTAACACTGCAGGAGGCGGGATAGGTAACACTGCAGGAGGCTGTATAGGTAGGTAACACTGCAGGAGGCTGCATCCTAAGTATAGGTAACACTGCAGGAGGCTGCATCCTAAGTAAAGGTAACACTGCAGGAGGCTGTATAGGTAACACTGCAGGAGGCTGTATAGGTAGGTAACACTGCAGGAGGCTGCATCCTAAGTATAGGTAACACTGCAGGAGGCTGCATCCTAAGTATAGGTAACACTGCAGGAGGCTGCATCCTAAGTATAGGTAACACTGCAGGAGGCTGCATCCTAAGTATAGGTAACACTGCAGGAGGCTGCATCCTAAGTATAGGTAACACTGCAGGAGGCTGCATCCTAAGTATAGGTAACACTGCAGGAGGCTGTATAGGTAGGTAACACTGCAGGAGGCTGTATAGGTAGGTAACACTGCAGGAGGCTGTATAGGTAACACTGCAGGAGGCTGTATAGGTAGGTAACACTGCAGGAGGCTGCATCCTAAGTATAGGTAACACTGCAGGAGGCTGTATAGGTAGGTAACACTGCAGGAGGCTGCATCCTAAGTATAGGTAACACTGCAGGAGGCTGCATCCTAAGTATAGGTAACACTGCAGGAGGCTGTATAGGTAACACTGCAGGAGGCTGTATAGGTAGGTAACACTGCAGGAGGCTGCATCCTAAGTATAGGTAACACTGCAGGAGGCTGTATAGGTAGGTAACACTGCAGGAGGCTGCATCCTAAGTATAGGTAACACTGCAGGAGGCTGCATCCTAAGTATAGGTAACACTGCAGTAGGCTGCATCCTAAGTATAGGTAACACTGCAGGAGGCGGGATAGGTAACACTGCAGGAGGCTGCATCCTAA